>NC_083573.1:30637590-30800095 GCF_027579695.1 Neoarius graeffei | reverse complement strand
ATCAAAAAAATTTTCCACAGTGGAGGCCAGATAAAGCAAGATACTATCTTTATTCTTATTAAACATGACAAAAGAAACATTGAGTGTTAGGTAAATGCAAACAAAAAAAATAGTAAAATTAGAAAATTTATTTTTTGACCATAATGTCCCAAATGAGAGACCAGTTTCTGAGACAGACCCATACGTTATACACCAGTTAACTAAGGAAGTCAAATTTCTTGTTGATATTTCTCAGTACAGCAGAGCTCATTATAGTTCAGTTAGTGATCACTGCTAAGCAGGAGCGGCCTATATCAATTGACTAGCAGGGCTAAGCCCCCCATCTTTCAAAGGTAAAAGATAAGGTTTGATTTTGGGCCTCTACAGCATTTTATCTGTGGTTAACAAACATTTTCAAGAGGATCATTTGTGGTTTTTTCAACTGAGTCTAACAGTACCTCTAGTGGTCACACACAGAATGATATAAAGTGCGAGGCTGTGAGCTGACTGTAATGAATCCAGTGCAGTAGGTTCATGCAGCCAATCAGGATCAGTTGTGTCATGTTATTACGCAGCATGACATACCCCCCCCCGATTTGAGTTCCCATTGGCTAATACACCGCCTGACCAAAAAAAATAAAAGTCGCACACTTTGATTGTACAGCTTTGATTATGGCTCACATTCACTGTGGCATTGTTTCAACAGCCTTATACAACGTCACAACATTTACTTGCATTAATTTCCCCCTGAGATCTTGTTTTGACCATGAGTCAAACCACTCCATAAAGTCTTCTCCAGCACATCCTGGTTGGGACTCTGTGGTGGCCAATTCATATGTGAAAAGGATTCGTCAAACTCCCTGAACCAGTCTTTCACTCTCTAATCCCTAATTTTATGCCTGTGCCATCAGGGAAGAAAAAATCCATTGATGTGATAACCTGGTCATTCAGTACATTCAGTTAGTCAGCTGACTTCATTTTATTGCCGTGTGACTTTGCTGAACTTCGACTTGACCAACTGAAGCAACCCCAGATCATAACACTGCCTCCAGAGGCTTGTACAGCGGCCACTATGGATGATGGATGCATCACTTCATGTGCTTCCCTTCTGACTCTGACACACCCATCACTCAGGAATAGGGTCAATCTGGACGTATCAAACCACATGACCTTTTTCCATTTCACCAGAGTTCACTCTTTATGCTTCCTAGTAAATTGAAGCCTTTTCTCCTGATTATTCTCACTAACAAGTGGTTTTCTTCTGGACACACAACTGTTTAGTCCCAATCCTGTGAGTTCTCATCACATTGTGAGTGTGGAAATGCTCTTAATTTCATGATTAATCATAGTTGTGAGTTCTACTGTCGATTTTTTACAATTTAACTTCAAGTGTTTGTGATCTCCGATTATGGTCAGTCAAGATTTTTTTTCTGACCATGTTTTTTTTCCACGAAGGTGATGGTTCATCACTATCCTTCCAGGTTGTAATAATGCGTTAGGCAGTTCTTAACCCAATTTGAGTCATTTCAGTAATCTCCTTAGTTGTTTTCTTTGCTTCATGCAAGCCAATAATTTGACCCTTCTGAAACAGAGTAACATCTTTTCCATGACCATGGGATACGTCTTCCAACATGGTTGTTTAAGAAATGAGAAGCTACTCACTGCATCAGTTAGGGTTAAAAGAATTGCTGCCAGCTGAAACACATTAATCACTGCAGTAATTATCCAATCAAGGGCTCTGAAGTATTTGCTTATTTAAATCCAAATATGGGCGGCACGGTGGTGTAGTGGTTAGCGCTGTTGCCTCACAGCAAGAAGGTCCGGGTTCGAGCCCCGTGGCCGACGAGGGCCTTTCTGTGTGGAGTTTGCATGTTCTCCCCGTGTCCGCGTGGGTTTCCTCCGGGTGCTCCGGTTTCCCCCACAGTCCAAAGACATGCAGGTTAGGTTAACTGGTGACTCTAAATTGACCGTAGGTGTGAGTGTGAATGGTTGTCTGTGTCTATGTGTCAGCCCTGTGATGACCTGGCGACTTATCCAGGGTGTACCCCACCTCTCGCCCATAGTCAGCTGGGATAGGCTCCAGCTTGCCTGCAACCCTGTAGAAGGATAAAGCAGCTAGAGATGAGATGAAATCCAAATATCAACTTTTTGTTTTGACCAGGCAGTATATATTCTATCCCATTTTGGTGACATTTCCATAACATGTCTCCAATAGGCATGATACAGATTCAGTTGCAGGTGTAATGAACGTGAGCGAAGTTGCAGGAATAATTAACGCCACTGATGCTGAGACCAATAGCACAGTGTAAATTTCATTGTTTTTTTCCTTAGACACTTTTCTCAGTAATTCAACAGTACCTCTTCTGGAAAATGTTGATGAATCATGATGGTTTTGTCTCATTTCCACAGTCTTTCTGCCTTTACACTGTTACATGAAGCTACTCCTAGCTAGCTTAGTCAAATTGTTACTCTGTGATTCAAAAACTTGTTTATTTATTTTCCAAGTCTATATTTCCCAGTTGCCTAGCAACAGTGTTATTATGACCATGTTGAAAGTATTAACTCACAAGTACGATTTGTACACATTTTAATCCAATCAATAAACCCCAATTCTGATTCTAATGTGACATGTCACCTGTTTTACATTTCCAGTGTGCTCTCACTAGAATTTGCATCAGCTCCGCAACAGGATCATTTTTATATCTGTGGTGTATTAAATGTAGCATTCAGCACAACTACTGATTTTATTACTCCCTCTATTGACACTATGAGCCCGGATGGATCAGCAGATAGTGTTGGTACCCGTGCCCTCATGGTTTTCCTTCAGGTTCTCTGGTTTTGTCCCACCCCCAAAACATGCTGGTATGTGGACTGGCTACTCAAAATTGCCCCTAGGTACAAATGAAGGTCTTTGTGTTTGTATGTGTGTGATGCCCTCTGCTGGACTGGAGTCCAATTCATGTAATATGTATTGCAAAACTTGTGTGTCAGTAAAGCTGAATTCACCATTATTTTGTTTGAAACAGTTATAGCATTGTCATGTATTTGGCAGACTAGCCATAAATACACTAAGGAGTCATAAAGTTTTGGCAGATTAATATAAATGTTATGGAGTCGATATATGCCTGACAAATTAATGATGACACTGAATAAAATACTGTAATCATGGTGGGTGATGAGTCTCCGCCAGAGTATTAATTGCATTGTGTATACATGCAAAGAGCAGACAGCTTATTGTCTCATGCAGCAAAATCAGTATCATCTGAACATAACCGCAGGACATCACTGAACTGCAATTCACCCACCTACTGCAAGTGAGACAGAGGAAGAGAGATAGCTATGACATCAGCTGAAGGAACATGTCGGGGCATGCATCATCAATGTCACCGGGTGTCACTATCAAAACACACAAATAACTGAGATTAACGCACTGCATATCGATAGTGTCACCGAGCAGGGTCCTTGCTGCTGGAGCCGATGAAGGATCATGGAAACTACTCTTAAGGGATCATCTGAGAGAAAAAACATGACAGATCTCGAGAGTGACCCAAGGTAGAAGAAATACTCAAAGAAATAAAGAGAATGCAAAAAATTGTGTTTCGATAAAAGAAGGAGTGATAGAAGCAGACTGAAACATCTGATAGACATAACTATCGATATGCAGGCTTTTGAACCAAGGATTCTAATCACCATCTACCTCTATATTTCCATCAGGCTTTTGAACCACAGATTATAATCACCATCTACCTCTATATTTCCATCAGGCTTTGAGCCATGGATTATATTAGCAATTTTGCACAAGACATTGCACAGTATATCTACCTCTATGTTTGCACATTGTTTGTTTGCCTTTTTTTTAAGACATTGCACAGTATATCTACCTCTATGTTTGCACATTGTTTGTTTGCCTTTTTTTAAGACATTGCACAGTATATCTACCTCTATGTTTGCACATTGCTTGTTTGCCCTTTTTTTAAAATGTTATCTTCATTTTTCACTCTACCTTTATATTTTGCATTCCATATGCACTTTATATTTTATATTTCATATATATATTTCTGGCGGCACGGTGGTGTAGTGGTTAGCGCTGTCGCCTCACAGCAAGAAGGTCCGGGTTCGAGCCCCGTGGCCGGCGAGGGCCTTTCTGTGCAGAGTTTGCATGTTCTCCCCGTGTCCGCGTGGGTTTCCTCCGGGTGCTCCGGTTTCCCCCACAGTCCAAAGACATGCAGGTTAGGTTAACTGGTGACTCTAAATTGACCGTAGGTGTGAATGGTTGTCTGTGTCTATGTGTCAGCCCTGTGATGACCTGGCGACTTGTCCAGGGTGTACCCCGCCTTTCGCCTGTAGTCAGCTGGGATAGGCTCCAGCTTGCCTGCGACCCTGTAGAACAGGATAAAGCGGCTAGAGATAATGAGAGATGAGATGAGATATATATTTCTTTTTATTTTGGTAAGCGTAGTTTGGTCGGGCAGTTGCAAAATAAGAATTTCATTACCCAATAATAAACCGCTGTGTCTGTTATTGTGTATATGACAAATAAAAATCTTGAATCTTGAATAACTTGTGGTGGGTCTATTAGAAAGAGGAAAGGAGAACTAGAGAGAAAAGGTAGAATAATTACTTATTGTAAAAACCTGAGGAAGGATAGGAGGGTTGAGAGATGGGCTGTCAAAGGGGAACAGAGGAATAGTGAGTGGACTGAGAGAGAGAGAGATTCGCTACGTTCACACTGCAAGGCTTAATGCTCAATTCCGATTTTTTTGTGAAATCCGATTTTTTTGTGAGGTCGTTCACATTAACAAATATATGCGACTTGTATGTGATCCTCAGTATGAACGAAAAGCGACCTAAAAGTGGTCCGCATGCGCATTGCAGGATACGACGACGTCACACGCAGTGAGCATGGCCAGTGTTTACGGAAGTAAAACCGCTCGGTTGCGGTATGACCCATCCAATCTAGCTTGAATAGCTGCATCCCCCCAAATGGAAATCAGCTCCCTAACCTCTGCGTCCTTCCATTGAGAAGATTCAGAACCTTCACAGCTCGAAGCGTCCCTCGCATTGATGTCATGCGCAGGGGCGCAGATACGTTTTTTGAACTGGGGGGGACAAAAAACTGGGGGGGACAAAGCTGCCAGCAAACCAACCCCAACCCCGATATGCCTGTCAAACTTGTTGTGGGTTACCATAGCAACCAAGCTCAAGCTCGCAACCTGTGCAGTCTGCGCAGCTCAACCAACCGAATATCAGTCTTTGTTTTGTTTTATGTGAGTTGTTGCAACTATGTATACACTGCCGTGCACCTCAATAAACCGAATGGTAATTAGTCTTTTGATTTTTCCGTGAGGTTTGCCTTATGCAAAGAAAGACAGCATAGACGTTTTTTCCTCCCTATAAGTGGGGGGACCGAGCGAGGTGAATTTAAATCTGGGTGGGACGAGTCCCACCCTCTATCTGCGCCCGTGATTATGCGCCATGTTGTTGTAACTTTTTTGAGAGACCCGCCGCCTACTTCAGCGCAGAATAGTGACGTTTGTGGCTTGTTGATGATGTGCAAGTCAGATGAATGCGACCTGGCGGTTCAGACTAAAGTCGCATATGAAAAGAGTGGATAGGAATCGGAATTAGGACCACATATCCAAATGGCCTGGGTCGGATTTGAAAAAAATCGGATCTGTGTCGTTCATATTGTCAATAAAAGATCGGATACAGGTCACATATGGGCGAAAAGATCGGATTTGAGTCACTTCAGCCTGCAGTGTGAACGTAGCCAGACTGAACTGTAGCAGTTCCACCTGTGGTGTGTTATGGGGAAGCTCAGCATGATAGTGTATGTGTGCGTATGTGTGTGCGTCTCTGTTTGTGTGTATGTGTGCATGTGTTAATATGTGCGTGTGTACCCAGAGCTGAGGTTATATAGGTGTGTGTTTGCTGCTGATACTAGGCTTTATTTGACAGGAAAGGGTTTTTGAAGTTTTATTGAGCCCTGCCTGTATCTGCCTACGGAAAGCCGGGAGGGTCACAGCACAGATGATGCGGATGTCTCATCTGGAATCATTCCGGATCAGCTTCAGGCAAAAAAGAGAGAAAATAAAAACACCTTATTTTTGTTTCTCTCCTACTCAGACAAGCCTTGTGTCACAGAAATAAGTCTAAATCTACTAACAGTAGCTACAGCAGTGTGGTGTAGAGCAACATCTTTTATATAAGACCAACATTCAACATTCATATAACGAAATCCAATTGAGTGTTTCACACTGCTATTATTGTAACTGTCAGTTTCACTTCTTACTTACACAGATGAAGATACAAATGAATTGCCAGCTATCTACTCCTCCCTTCCCCTGAGGCACCCTCCTCTCTCTTGCTCTCGCTCTCTCACTCACTATTTCCCTTTTTTTCTCTCTCTTGATAATTACAATGGCACAATTTTATGGTTTTCTTGCTCTCATAAAAAGGCTCTGCAGACTGCCAAGAGTGCAGCAAATATTCTGTCTGTTTCTCTCTCCCCCCTGAATGGTTTGAGAAAACAGTGGGCATCAGAAGATATATATCTTCATTTGATTTAGAAAGATTGCACTGCGGAATAGTATGCACATTCATGAACACACATTTCTTTGCACAGCATACATGGAAAAAATGAGGGGAGAAATAATAATTTTCATCCCTGGTGAGAAATAAATCTTGGTTTCTTTTTGAAGGTCAGTGCTCATGTGTGTGTTATGTGTATGTGTGAATTGTATGTATGTATGTATGTATGTATGTATGTATGTACTGTATGCACACTATAGGGCCAAAGGTATGCGAACACCTGACCTTCTTCTCCAAACTGTTGCAAAAAAGTTACAAGCATACACTTATGCAGAATGTCTTTATATGCCATAGCGTTAAGATTTCCCTTCACTGGAACTAAGAGGCTCAAACATGTTCCAGCATGACAATGCCCCTGTGCAAAAAGCAAGCTCCATAAAAAATGGTTTGCAGGTTCTTCTGTGTAAGAACACAAGGGCCCTGATCTCAACTCAGCTGAACACCTTTGGGATGAAATGAAAGTCTGACTGCATGCCAGGCCTCTTCACCCAACAGAAGAACCTCCCCTCGGTAATACTCTTGTGGCAGAATGGGCATACATCCCTACAGCCACATTACAAAATCTAGTGGAAAGCCTTCTCAAAAGAGTGGAGACTGTTATAGCAGCAAAGATGGGACCAAGTCCATATTAATGTCCATGGTTTTGAAATGAGGTGTCACGGTGGTGTAATGGTTAGCACTGTCGCCTCACAGCAAGAAGATTCTGGGTTCAAGCCCAGTGGCTGATGACGGGGGCCTTTCTGTGTAGAGTTGGCATGTTCTCCCTATGTCTGCATGGGTTTCCTCTGGGTGCTCCGGTTTCCCCCACAGTCCAAAGACATGCAGGTTAGGCTAAATAGTGGCCACAGGTGTGAATATGAGTGTGAATGGTTGTTTGTATCTATGTGTCAGCCCTGCGATGACCTGGCGACTTGTCCAGGGTGTACCCTGCCTCTCGCCCATAGTCAGCTGGGATAGGCTCCAGCTTGCCTGTGACCCTGTACAGGATAAGCGGCTACAGATAATGGATGGATGGTTTTGAAATAGGATGTTCAAGGACAGATGAGGTAAGATGATCAGTGTATACAGTGTATGTACTGTATGTATGTATGTATGTATGAGAGGGATCGCCAGATCACCATGCACATTTATTAACAGTGTTTCTACTTTCAAATAATGCTTATCTTGTTTTTGCCATAATGAATATGCAGTTTGGAGCAGCTATTTCTTAAAAAAAAAGAAAAAAAAAAGGTAAATTAATTTAGTACCCTCAGTGTTTGAGGATAATTTTGGGAACTGCAATTGTGTGGGTAAATTAACCCAGTTGAAGGGTAGGTGTTTCATTTGCATAAACCAGATTCCACTATTTGATAATAAAATGAGATGCTAGTTATGTCTCATCTCATCTCATTATCTCTAGCCACTTTATCCTGCTCTACAGGGTCGCAGGCAAGCTGGAGCCTATCCCAGTTGACTATGGGCGAAAGGCGGGGTACACCCTGGACAAGTCGCCAGGTCATCACAGGGCTGACACATAGACACAGACAACCATTCACACTCACATTCACACCTACGGTCAATTTAGAGTCACCAGTTAACCTAACCTGCATGTCTTTGGACTGTGGTGGAAACCGGAGCACCCAGAGGAAACCCACGCGGACACGGGGAGAACATGCAAACTTCACACAGAAAGGCCCTCGCCGGCCATGGGGCTCGAACCCGGACCTTCTTGCTGTGAGGCGACAGCGCTAACCACTACACCACCGTGCTGCCCCATGCTAGTTATGTCTCATCTCATTATCTCTAGCCGCTTTATCCTTCTACAGGGTCGCAGGCAAGCTGGAGCCTATCCCAGCTGACTACGGGCGAAAGGCGGGGTACACCCTGGACAAGTCGCCAGGTCATCACAGGGCTGACACATAGACACAGACAACCATTCACACTCACATTCACACCTACGGTCAATTTAGAGTCACCAGTTAACCTAACCTGCATGTCTTTGGTCTGTGGGGGAAACCGGAGCACCCGGAGGAAACCCACGCGGACACGGGGAGAACATGCAAACTCCACACAGAAAGGCCCTCGCCGGCCCCGGGGCTCGAACCCAGGACCTTCTTGCTGTGAGGCGACAGCGCTAACCACTACACCACCGTGCCGCCCTGCTAGTTATGTAAATAACTATTTTTCTATGACTCCAGGATAATTTCCAGTGGCAGGTTGAAACACCTAGATACCTCCTTGTGTGTGTGTGTGTGTGTGTGTGTGTGTGTGTGTGTGTGCGCGCGCGTGCGCGCATTACAGTAAAGTCACATAATGATATACTCACTGACCACTTTATTAGGAACACCTTAATACCTACTCATTCATGCAATTATCTAATCAGCCAGTCACGTGGCATCAGTGCAGTGCATAAACTCATGCAGATACGGGTCAGCAGCTTCAGGTAATGTTCAAATGAACCATTAGAGTGGGGAAAAAAATGTGATCTCAGTGATTTTGATTGTGGCATGATTGTTGGTGCCAGAGAGATTGGTTTGAGTATTTCTATAACTGCTAATCTCTTTGAATTTTCACACACGCAACAGTCTCTGGAGTTTACTCAGAATGGTGCAATAAATAATAATAATAAAAAAAAACCCATCCAGTGAGTTGTAGTACTGCAGACAGAAACACCTTGTTGATGAGAGAGGTCAACAATGAATGGCCAGACTGGCTCGAGCTGACAGAAAGGCTACAGTAACTCAAATAACCATTCTGTACAATTGTAGTGAGCAGAAAATCATCTTAGAATGCTGGATGGGCTAAAACAACAGAAGATCATGTCGGGTTCCACTTGTGTCAGGCATGAACCGAAAGCTTAGATTGCAGTGGGCTCAGGCTCACCAAAACTGGACAGATGAAGACTGGAAAAATGTAGCCGGGTCTGATGAGTCTCCATTTCTGCTGAGTAACACAGTTGGTTGGGTCAGGATCTAGTGCCAACAGCATGAACCTATGGAGCCAACCTGCCTGCTGTCAACAATCCAGGTTGGTGAAGGTGGTGTGATGGTGTGGGGAATGTTTTCTTGGCACGCTTTGGGTCTGTTACTACCAATCAATCATCGTTTGCATGTCACAGCCTGTTTGAGTATTGTTGCTGACCATGTGCATCCCTTCATAGCCACAATTTACCATCTTCTCATGACTACTTCTAACATGATAATACACCATGTCACAAAGCCTAAGTTGTCTCAAACTGGTTTCATGAACATGATAATGAGCTCAGTGGTCTTCAGTGGGCTTTCCAGTCACTGGATCTGAATCCAATCGAACACCTTTGGGATGTAGAACAGGAGATTCGCTGGATGAAAGTCTCATCTCATCTCATCTCATCTCATCTCATTATCTCTAGCTGCTTTATCCTTCTACAGGGTCGCAGGCAAGCTGGAGCCTATCCCAGCTGACTACGGGCGAAAGGCGGGGTACACCCTGGACAAGTCGCCAGGTCATCACAGGGCTGACACATAGACACACAACCATTCACACTCACATTCACACCTACGGTCAATTTAGAGTCACCAGTTAACCTAACCTGCATGTCTTTGGACTGTGGGGGAAACCGGAGCACCCGGAGGAAACCCAAGCGGACACGGGGAGAACATGCAAACTCCGCACAGAAAGGCCCTCGCCGGCCACGGGGCTCGAACCCAGACCTTCTTGCTGTGAGGCGACCGTGCTAACCACTACACCACCGTGCCGCCCAGATTCGCTGGATGAAAGTGCACTTGATAAATCTGCAGGAATTGTGTGATGCAATCATGTTAACATGGACCAGAATCTCAAAGGAATGTTTCCAACATTTTGTGGCATCCATGTGATGAAGAATTGAAGCTGTTTTAAGAAGAAAGGGAGGCCCTATCCAGTATTAGTTCCATTATAAGGTTCCCAATAAAATGTTCTGTGTATGACACGGTATTTACAATAACTACAGCAGTCATACAGCCTGGGGCCTTCTTGCCCACTCGGCATAGTTCCAAATGAAAAGGAGCCCTGGTGATTATCTGGGGTTCAAAGAACCACAGTTACTGTAAATACATAACTAGTGTTGTGTTCCACCCCTTCTAACTGCTTGGGGCAGGATGAAACACCTTGATAACTCTCTTGATAATGTATGAGAGAAGCATATGTAGTGGATTGTAATAGCTTGCTCAGGTACTGTGGAGTGAAACACTACTTCATAGGTTAGTAGTAATATTCTATAAACAAATTTAAAAAGATATGGGAGCTGATGTAGTGCGGATAAAATAGAAGTAATATGATTAAACATTCTGGTTTTAGTAAGGGCTGCTGCATTGTGAACTAACTGGAGCTTGTTTATACACCTGCTGATTCAACCAGACAAGAATACATTACAGTAGTCCAACCTAGAGGTAATAAAAGCATGGACTAGTTTTTCTGCATCGTATAATGACATTATATTTCTTAGCTTGGCAGTGCTTCTGGAAATGGCAGTTTTACTAAAACTATCTCCATGTGCTTTAGGTGAGAGACTGCGGTCAGTAATCAAACCAAGATCATTCAGTACTGTCCAAGAGGGAACTGAAAGGCCATAGAGAATTATTACATAATCAGAAAGCTTATCTCTCGCTGTCGCTGGCCTTGTAGAAGTACTACAGTCCTGTCAGAAATAAGTAGGAGGAAGTTACTCAGCCTCCAGTGTCTAGTGTCCTTTAATTATCTTTAGTAAGCCAGTGTCTGTCATCTGGTTGAGCTGAAACATGTACCTGTAGGTATGTGTCATCAGCATAGTATCCATCCATCCATTATCCGTAACTGCTTATATTGTGCAGGGTCACGGGCAAGTTGGAGCCTATCCCAGCTGACTATGAGCAAGAGGCGGGGTACACCCTGGACAAGGTGCCAGGTCATTGCAGGGCTGACACATAGAGACAACCAGCCATTCACACTCACATTCACATTCACACCTGTGGTCAATTTAGAGCCACCAATTTGTCTAACCTGCATGTCTTTGGACTGTGGGGGAAACCGGAGCACCCAGAGGAAACCCACACAGACACAGAGAGAACATGCAAACTCTACACAGAAAGGCCCCCGTCGGCCATTGGGCTCAAACGCAGAACCTTCTTGCTGTGAGGTGACAGTGCTAACCACTACACCACCATGCCACCCGTGTCAGCATAGCAGTGGAAGCTAATACTATGTTTATAAAAAGAAGTGGCCTTCGAACACAGCCTTGTTGAACACCAAACTTTACTGTTGTCTCATCTCATCTCATTATCTCTAGCTGCTTTATCCTGTTCTACAGGGTCGCAGGCAAGATGGAGCCTATCCCAGCTGACTACAGGCGAAAGGCGGGGTACACCCTGGACAAGTTGCCAGGTCATCACAGGGCTGACACATAGACACAGACAACCATTCACACTCACATTCACACCTACGGTCAATTTAGAGTCACCAGTTAACCTAACCTGCATGTCTTTGGACTGGGGGAAACCGGAGCACCCGGAGGAAACCCACGCGGACACGGGGAGAACATGCAAACTCTGCACAGAAAGGCCCTCGCCGGCCATGGGGCTCAAACCCGGACCTTGTTGCTGTGAGGCGACAGCGATAACCACTACACCACCGTGCTGCCACTTTACTGTTGTATGAATGGAAATGTCCCCATTAACATAACAGTTTAATATGATAACAGTTAAATAAGAGCTAAAATTTTATTAGCTTGTTTAGAAGAATATGATGATCTGTTGTATAAGTAGTACAAGCAGAGAGATGCAAATCCTGACTAAATTATTTCCTGCATGTGATTCTTATGCAAGTGCAGAGTTCAGTTATATACCTACTTGCTTTTCTAGAATCTTGGAAATGTTGTCATGGAAAAAAAAAAGTCTTTTGGCATCTGTGCATCAGTGTCTGTCATATTCCTAGTACGTTTTGCTAAATATGAGTCTAAGATTATTTTTAATATATTCTATTAGAGAGATAAGATTAGATTAGATAGATTAGACAAAACTTTATTGAAACAAACAGCTCAGACTTTCTATATTCGTGCAGGATTTCCATGCTTCCATGTGATCTAGAACACAACCAGTTTAGTTTGCTGCCATTTATTTTCTAAATCTTAAAATGTCTTTTTTTTAAATCCTCATTTGATCATTGTCCCCAGGTTCGAACTATTTTTCTGTAATTATTTTTAAATAGGGCAATATTATCATTATCTAGTGTACAGCAAAACATTGAGTTTATGCATTCAATCACTTGATTTAGTTCTGTGGGGAGAGAGGGGAAACGAATAAACATGAAGATTTGGAAAATTTTCAATAAAGCTGAGAAAAGTAGCTCGTGTGATTGTGCAGCTAACGTGGTTGCAAGGAGAAATGACTGAGATGCATTTCATCTGAAATGAGGTACTCAGCTAAATTCAGACTGGGGTAGGATGACTATATTTTGTATCCATCCATCCATCCATTATCTGTAGCCGCTTATCCTGTACAGGGTCGCAGGCAAGCTGGAGACTATCCCAGCTGACTATGGGCGAAAGGTGGGGTACACCCTGGACAAGTCACCAGGTCATCATAGGGCTGACACACAGAGACAAACAACCATTCATACTCACATTCACACCTACGGTCAATTTAGAGCCACCATTTAGCCTAACCCTGCATGTCTGTGAACTGTGGGGGAAACCGAAGCACCCAGAGGAAACCCACGCAGACACGGGGAGAACATGCAAACTCCACACAGAAAGGCCTCCGTCGGCCACTGAGCTAAAACCCAGGACCTTCTTGCTGTGAGGTGACAGTGCTCACCACTGCACCACCATGCCGCCCTTATACTTTGTATATCTGTGTAATAAATATTGGTATTAAATTAATAGTATGCCCACTTTTGTGTGTGGCCCCATTATATCTGAGTGATGCCTATGGAGTCTCACAAACTCTGCTCTTACTGGGTCTTTGGGGAAAGCCCCATTTAGAGTTTCCTACTCATTTGGTCTAATTAAAATTTCTGTTATACAAAGTACATTCAGTCTCTGGTCTCTGATTTTTTATTTATTTATATTGAGGACTTTAGATTTAAGGGATATCATACTAATATTTAAAGTCTCAGTAGAGTGAAATCTGGTATCTGATGCCTCAAGGCAGCTAGCAGATGGTTGATGTAGCCTGTTTCTCTGCTGCCTGGCCCTAGATTATCAGCTATTAACTAGGCCTGTGAAAAGACTATGAACTATAGTACAAGAAATGTGAGCAGCACCTTCCCAAGTGGGATGGACACCATCCTAGACTAAGGGCCCGTCCACACGAGTACGCGGCCTCACCCAATATGCTGTTGTTTTGAAAAAAATCTACGTAAACATGGCGTCGTTTCCAGAAATATCTGCATCCACATGGATTCACTGGAAACGACCCAAAACGCTGTAGTACATATGCCAGGCCTGTATGTGGCGCTGTGACGCCGCCACACCAACACACTAAAACCAGAAGAGAAGCCATGGAGCATGCATATAAAGGTCACGCGCTGTTTACAAACAGTGTTGTTCTCCACGTTCTTTTGTTGCTCCTCGCAGTAATATAAAAGCAGAAGGTTTTGTTGTAGCAGCCATAATAGACTGAGTTGTTTCTGCAGTACGAGCACAAGCCTGTAGTCCGCCATTGTTGTTGTTATGACGCGTCTAGCGGCGGCGGCTGAGGTTAAAGGTTAGAGAGGCGGGGCTTATACGTCATCGTTTCTGAAAAAATCCGCATTCGCCGTCCAGACGACTCCGGGCTATCCGGCGTTTTAGGATTTTCCCACTTCGGGACCTGTTTTCAAAAAATACTGGTTTCACACCTCGAAAAAGCCAAATCCGTCTGGACGCGAGGCCGAAATGATAAAGTATTTATGCGGATTCGACAAAAACGTACTCGTGTGGACAGGCCCTAAAAGGCCAAACTTGCTCTCGAAGAAGCCTGATTGCTAATAGCCCACTTTGTGTTCAGAGCAGTTCCTGGACAGCCAGCAGTTCAAGAAATAAAAATGCGGCAGTTATAAGGAATACAATGAAAGGTTCAGGAGTGAAAGAAAAATAGAAAAGCCTAAACAGCAAGAATCTCCCAGCAAACAGATTTAATAAAAGGAACTATTGCCATAGGGCATATTCTGAGCACAGCAAGGAATGCTCCACTGGGTTACTTTCTTTGAAGGCTGTAAGGTTATTAAACTGATTTACAAAGTTTAGTGAAATAATCTTGCATTCATCCACAAGGTCACCTCAGATTTATCTGGCCACTAATGTCTGCATTGCAAGCTTAAGGCCAGAGCACTGAACTTCCCCAATCTTTTAGTTGAGGTCATTGATAATTTTCAGAGATAGCCATTTCAATTCTGTATCTTGCACAGGTTTATGGGACTCCAAAGGAGTCCAAGAAAGAGGTCTTAAACCAGACTTTTAGTGGACCATAACTATGGTAGGTAGAGGTATATTGTTCTCTTTAGAAAGGCAGCAATAACCTAGTTAACCGTAGAAAAATGTCATACAAGATGCTATGGTGCAATATGATCACTGGCACATTTACCTTTAGTGTAGATGGGGAATTGTCAGTGTTTGGTACTCCCCAGAATCAAGATCCTGGAAATCAAAGAATGTACCAGGGCCAGGTGATGAGGAAAACACAATTTGCAAAGCAGCTTCCATTTCAGCACAAACGAGATCTGTGTGCAAGGGACTCTTGCATTCAGAGGTATTTCTTGGATTGCAAAGTTTCAGTTCTCAATTGGTGATTCAGCCTAAGGGGGGTTACCTATTTAAAACAGCAGACTTGCTTGAGGAGCAAGCTGCCAGGGTGTTCTGACAATTAGAGAAAACAGCAGTGGGGACCGAGGTTTTGCCAGCTAACTTGGTGCCACAAACAGTACTTTGTGGCCTAGTTACTGAATTCTGATGTTGGAAGCAGCAGGTGTGGAGGAAAATTGTTCGGTTAGGAATGCCCTGTGTCTCCAGCAAGCCAATACTTGAGTTTCTTGCACTGAGACAAGAACATGTTTCTTGATAGGGAACATAGGAGCAAGTTATCCAAGTACAGCAGTATCCTGATGTCACTGGCAATCAGAGGCAACAACACTGCTTGCATACATATTGAAAACCCCTATTGTGTTTGGTAGAGGCCAAAGTGCTGGATTTGAATTGGAATAACTGTCCCAAGAATGCAAGTTTTAAAAAGCGTGTGTGTTCTGGGGCAGTGGGAGCATGAAAATTAGCATCACAAAGATAAGCCAATCCTGTGGTTGTACAACTTGAATTACTTGTTGCCCTTATCAAATAAAAGGGAAGGGTCTTTAAGAACAAGTTTAACCATCTCAAATACACGATTGGATAAAATCCACTGTATTACTTATGAAAAAGGAATTGAACAGTTGAATAGACTGTTGAATAGAGTCCCCTTTTTTAAAACTCTGGAGTCTACCTATTTTTATAGTACTTCTGTGCAAGAGGAAACAAACTTCTTGGGACAGAATAACAATTTTTTTTGGGTCTAATATTGATGAGACCTTCAGTTATGAAACGGCAGGGAACCGCAGTTTCTTTCCCTGCAATATTTTCAGAATTGCTGTCTCGGGCCCACCTCAGTGAATCACTGATTTCATCAATGTCTGCTGCCTAGTCATAATTCATTTAGAAAGTTCATTGGACATGGGTGTTTTTGACTAGAAAGCTTTTTTGGCTGCAGGGCTTGGGCCTGTCGTTGGAGTCAAACATGGCATCCTTTATATGGTTAGTGCTGGGTCAGTGAGCATAAAGCTAGTGCCCATCTTTGACTTCAAAGAAATTCAAACACTGACTGCATAATAAGTCTTACTGCGCAGTTATTTGTGGCTATTCATTTGAAATGCAGGAAATCTACCCAAGTGAAGAGAAAAACGTGTGTGGAGGTAAAACTGTCTCCAACACTAGAGCTTTGGAATCCAGCTAATTTAGCAGGCTCAGCCATGAAGAGCACATGGTATGTTGAAGGAAAATAAGTCACCCAAGGTTAGTCACATGCCTGATAGTTGGTTAAATGGCAGGAAATGTGGAGTATTTCTTTTCAAAGCTTTAACACCAGGTTTAAGCTGCCAGTTTCACTTCTGGGAATCTTCTTGAGATCTGAACTTGCCAAGGCTATAACCATTATATATTACACACAAAAGCCTTGTATAAATGTTGTTTCCACCTCCTACTTTGCATTTCACAATTTGCACACTGGACATCATTTACACAGTTCTTTGTAAATCTCCCTTAACGTTCACACTCACTATACAAGCAATTTATAAGAATGCACATGCCAATTGGGCATACGAACAAAAGTGTTTGTTCAGCATCTTGAAGTCTCTCATCTCATTATCTCTAGCCGCTTTATCCTTCTACAGGGTCGCAGGCAAGCTGGAGCCTATCCCAGCTGACTACGGGCGAAAGGCAGGGTACACCCTGGACAAGTCGCCAGGTCATCACAGGGCTGACACATAGACACAGACAACCATTCACACTCACATTCACACCTACGGTCAATTTAGAGTCACCAGTTAACCTAACCTGCATGTCTTTGGACTGTGGGGGAAACCGGAGCACCCGGAGGAAACCCACGCGGACACGGGGAGAACATGCAAACTCCACACAGAAAGGCCCTCGCCGGCCCCGGGGCTCGAACCCAGGACCTTCTTGCTGTGAGGCGACAGCGCTAACCACTACACCACCGTGCCGCCCCGCATCTTGAAGTAAATTCTGGTAATTTAACTATCAATAATATTGTGTCAATTCTTGAGTTTTATAGCGAATTGTGGAGTCTTGGTGGGCTGGCTTTCCCAGACGTTTGAGGCAGATACACAATACTGTATATTGAAACATTTCTGTGTTGAATTATAGAGTAAAATATCAAAGGAGCTATTTCTAAATCTGTGGTCTAGGAAGCATAAAATCTTATATGTACATATTTACTTTTGAGAATAGTTGTACTGACCCTTGTGATCATCACCTATATAATGAAATTCTGGTTGAGTTAGACAGCTGCAAGTACATTTTCTCATTTGTGGGTTAGTGCTGCTTTCTATACATTAAGTCTTGTTTTTTTTCCCTGATAAGCCTTTTTAAACACTCTGACCTTGATAGTCCAATTAGTTGCACTAATTTCATGCAATTTGTGTACAAAAGTCAAAGTCCCTTCCCACGTGGCGCCAATCTCCATAGCCCTCGGAGCTAGGGTTACAGTGGGGGGCTAGTCCTCTGGTAACCACAAGAGTTTGACTCCCCATTCGCATCTGTATTGCAGCGTGCCTTGCCAGAAGGTACCATTTTTATGATGGTCTTTGGTATGACCTGACTGTGAATAGAACTCACGATCGAGAGGCGGACACGCTAACCACTAGGCCAAATTGCAGTACAAAAATCTACCCAAGTGAAGAGAACAATGCAATTTGTGTACGCCAGCCTACAAATGTATAATGTAGATATGCTCATTCCTGTGAAATACCTGGCACTCTCTACAAAGTTTCTGTGTGATGCCTTTATGGTGTGATGTTGTCAACAGATCCACAAATCTCATGCAGCTACAAACCTATATCACTGCCTTTACTTGGTGCAGCACATTCGACTTCACATAAACATCACAGGAAGTATGAAGTTGCCATGTTAGAATGACATTTAGCAAAATTGGTCTGTGACACATTTTTACTTCTAATGCTAAGGTGAGTCAAATAGCTTCATTAGAAACAGAATGTATTTGATTCACAAAAAATGGTTAAATGAAAGGGAAAAAAACAAGAAGAATGTCCATAAAATACATAGTTAATACCTTCAGTCTGAAGAAATAAATACTGAGACTTTTTTCCTCAATCACTGACTCTTTTGAGGCTGCTTGTGTGCCTAAAAGAGTGGAAGCAATTTTCAGAATTTTAGCATGGCAAAATTCCGTCTTCCTTCTTTTACTTTGATTGCTGTGTGCTTTTATACCGTATGTGCCTTGTGACATTCCTACTACTATCCAATTTTTGCTCATTATCTGTATTTTGAGAAAGCACCTCATTGTATGTCTGAGGTCTCCTGACTGCTGCTGACAGTAGTAAATATTTATGGTGCTTTAGGGATGGCATGCTATGCATATTCCTGAACAAAAATAACCAGATAAATGACTTTATAGCTGGAGTAGGCTGATTCTATGGTTTAACCAATAGGGAGAAGAGAAAGGAATCACATGTTGAATTGCGGGCGGCACGGTGGTATAGTGGTTAGCGCTGTCGCCTCACAGCAAGAAGGTCTGGGTTTGAGCCCCATGGCCAACAAGGGCCTTTCTGTGCGGAGTTTGCATGTTCTCCCCGTGTCCGTGTGGGTTTCCTCTGGGTGCTCCGGTTTCCCCCACAGTCCAAAGACATGCAGGTTAGGTTAACTGGTGACTCTAAATTGACCGTAGGTGTGAATGTGAGTGTGAATGGTTGTCTGTGTCTATGAGTGCGTTTACATGCACGTAGAGAAAATCGAATTTCTGCTGTTGCTCGACTGAAATCGAAGTTCTAAATGCCATGGATACACCTTAGCTAGGCTGAAATTGAACCGAACTTGATTTCTCGTAATCGAGCTACACGACCTAGATTATGCGATTTATGCCGAGCTACTTAGTGCATGTATACCCTATCGAGCTACATAGTCGAGCTACTTACTTCAGCACTGCCCCTTCTGGAAGTGACGAGTGACGAGACCACAAGTGGGAAACACGACAGCCTCGGTCGGCATGACAACAGTAGTAGCGAGCAGCAGAAGAGGTCAGGAGGAACAAACGAAGAAGAGAAAATAGCGAGCAGAAACGTGCACTTCTGGAGCAATGAGGAGACAGAGTGCATGCTCATTCAGCTTAAGGAGTTGAATATATTAAAATTCATGGACGGGAGAAAAACGCGCAATGGAGAACACGGAACTGATAACTTTGTTTACACTCTTGAATAGCTCTTCTTCATGACGACAACCGGAAGTGTACCAACACGATGGGGCATGTAGCGCCACCCGTGGCTCGGGTGCACAATGTACCTCACACAATAGCTTGATTTCCTTGTGTGCATGTAGGATTGGATTTCTCTGGCACCCCTGCTGGGACCCTTTGCTCGATTACCGACAGCAGCTCAATTTGGATGTGCATGTAAATGTACTGTATGTGTCAGCCCTGTGATGACCTGGTGACTTGTCCAGGGTGTACCCCGCCTTTCGCCCGTAGTCAGCTGGGATAGGCTCCAGCTTGCCTGCGACCCTGTAGAACAGGATAAAGCAGCTAGAGATAATGAGATGAGATGAGAATATTCAAACACACTCTATACAACTGAATAAAATAATACTAAAAATGGAAAATGGTTAGGGTGACTTTTGAGAACATAAAACATCTGTGTGCCTAACTAATGCTTATTGCCCCAAAATATGGCTGTTATAAAAGCTCGAGTAATTTAGAGCACATTCCATTGAGAGCTTAGCCCAACTAATAAACTATCTTGTTATTTACTTCACCAGGCATCTTTATGACCCTGTCAAGTGGCTTTACGCTGTTTTTGTGTCTCATCTTTTTACATTCCCTGGATGCTGGTTGTCCAATACTCCCCATTGTTCATGAAGCCACAGTTGTTTTCATGCGTAGAAAGACCTCTCCCTTGGTCCATGTGAATAACAAAAACAAAGCACTAATTAGCGCACCTGCTAACCCTTATTTGAAAAGCGTTCTCCATAGTAATTTCATTGCTGTTTTACATTGCATATGTGCCTGATTCATTTATTGAGGGCTGCCAGCTTTATATAAAGCATATATCTTTATTCGTGTGATCTCAAATACACACAGATCAGCCATAACATTAAAACCACTGACAGCTGAAGTGAATAACATTGATTATCTCATTATAATGGCATCTGTCAAGGGGAGGCAACAAGAGAACAGTCAGTTCTCAATGTTGATGAGTTGGATGCAGGAAAAATGTGCAAGCATAAGGATCTGAGCAACTTTGACAAGGGCCAAATTGTCATGGCTAGATGACTGGGTCAGAGCACCTCAAATGGCAGATCTTGTCTGGTGTTCTTGGTCATGGACACCCAAGGCTCACTGATGGGGAGCGAAGGCTAGCCCAATTGGTCCTATTCCACAGAAGATCTACTGTAGCACAAATTGGTGAAAAAGTTAATGCTGGCTATGATAAGCTTGCTGCATATGGGGCTGCGTAGTTGCAGACCAGTCAGAATGCCCATGTTGACCCCTGTCCACCACTGAAGGCGCCTACAATGGGCAAATGAGCATCAAAACTCAGGAGCAATGGAAGAAGGTGGCCTGGTCTGATGAATCACGTTTTCTTTTACATCATTGTGGATGGCTGGGTGCGTGCATCACCGGATACCACAGCACACCTTCAGATATATATGTACACTGATCAGCCATATCATTAAAACCACCTACCTAATATTGTGTAGGTCCCCCTGGTGCTGCGAAAACAGCTCTGACCCATTGAGGCATGGACTCCACAAGATCTCTGAAGGTGTGCTGTGGTATCTGGCACTAAAAAATTAGCAGCAGATCCTTTAAGTCCTGCAAGTTGTAAGGTGGGGTCTCCATGGATTGGACTTGTTTATCCAGCAAATCCCATAGATGCTTAATTGGATTGAAAGCTGGGGAATTTGGAGGCCAAGTCATCACCTTCAACTTTTTGTCATGTTCCTTCAACCATAAACAATTTTTATAGTGTGGCAGGGTGCATTATCCTGCTGAAACAGGCCACTGACATTAGCGAATACTACTGCCATGAAAGTTGCATGTGTTCAGATGACACTTTGGTGGATTTGATCTAAAATGGATCATAAGGTTTTACACAAACTTGTGGAGTCCATGTCAGCTTGAGTGCACACTGTCATTCAAGCAAAAAGGACATGTACCAAATACTAAGAAACTCTGAAATTCATGTAAATATTTGAAAAGTTCAACAGTTTGGATATTTGACTTATTAGGCTGTACTGCATACATTAGGCATCTGGAGACTGTAGATTATGAGCTGTAGTCATAATCTCGTAGTATTGGAATTGGTGGTATTTTTGGTATTTTCATCACTATCCAAAATCAGATTCTTTTATTTGATAGGTACAATTGTACAAGAAATTTGTCTTGGTACTCACACAATTTACAGTACACAATATAAATAATACACTTGACACACAATAATTTACATGCCAGGCAATAATTTATAGTAAACAGCAAATAATTTACAGTGAATATCAGCATGCATTATATATAAATATGCTGCATTAGGATATTAAATACAAGTGCTAACTATCAGTCCGATTAAATATCAGATAGATTACAGACGTGGGATGTAGGAAAGTTCCATGTTAAAGAGCACTGTGGCCTAGGGAAAAATGCTGTTCAGGTGTAATTTATAATCTGGGCAGAGCAGAGCAATTGTAAAAAAAATGGATAGGGTTGGAATGAATACATTATTAAGAGACAGTGAGGTGATATCCAATCAAGTCTCAGCACCTCTTATTCTCTTTAACTGTTTAACTAACTCAGCTCAACACAGTGGTGGCATGGTGGTGTAGTGGTTAGCGCTGTCGCCTCACAGCAAGAAGGTCTGGGTTCGAGCCCTGTGGCCGGCAAGGGCCTTTCTATGTGGAGTTTGCATGTTGTCCGTGTGGGTTTGTTCTGGTTTCCCCAAAGACATGCAGGTTAGGTTAACTGGTGACTCTAAATTGACCGTAGGTGTGAATGGTTGTCTGTGTCAGCCCTGTGATGACCTGGTGACTTGTCCAGGGTGTACCCTGCCTTTCACCTGTAGTCAGCTGGGATAGGCTCCTGTAGAACAGGATAAAGTGGCTACAGATAATGAGATGAGCTCAACACAGTGACGTTTTTCCTTGTAATATAGATTAATTCAGTCTGTTGTTAGAGTCTTATTTAATTAGCTTTGTTTGGTATTATGTGTTAGCAAAACCAGGTTGGAAGAATTTTTAAGGGTTTGCTTAAACACAGGAAAAATAAACTTGCTATCAACTAAGAACAGGAAAAAAAAATGGACCAACCACATTAGCAATATGTTGGCATTAAACCACTTGCATTCTCAAGTTACACTGGCATTTGAATGTAAATATGACCCAGCTACTGCTCACTGGACACAAATTAAATGCAAATTAAATGTAAATTTGCTTTAATTTGTGCATTTGCCTTTAAGGATAATTCAGACAGATTTTTGTTGGGACACTTGTGTGATTGCAAGCAGATGTGAGAATGAAGGCAATCTGTATAGAAGTACTCTGAGCTGTAGGCAGTACAGTTCTGTGTGAGTGTGTGAATATCTTTAGCATTGTAACACTTTACAATGCCCTAGGCTGCAGATGGTGTGTACAGTGTGTTCAAATGCATGTCTTTAAGCGTCTAATTCTAACACTAGTCCTCTAGGGGGTGCTATAGGCAGAGCCCATCTGTATGAGGAATAAAAAGTGTGTGCATATATATTTTCATCTTGTAATGTTCTCACCTGTTTTACAGGGGGTGCTCTAGGCAGCAGACGGCGTCTCCATGAGGAGCAGTAGAAGATGCCGGAACTGCCAGCAGTGCTGCTGTCGATTCACGTCCACTTCCTGCTAGTTACTGTGCTTAACATGCCGCCTTGTTCTCTAAGCCAGACCCCTGTCCTGTCATCTGTGCGAATGGGTAGGCTGTACTGCCTTTATGCTTATAGTGATTTCAATCCTTTGATCCAATAAATCAGTCCAACAGATTATATTATATATTAGTGTGGATTAAAATTGGGATTTAGGAGGTTAGAGATGCTGATGTCTATTATGGGTGCCAACTGTGTGAAAAATGTAATGAAGCATAATTTTAATCTCATTTGAGGAATACAGTTTGGCAACAGATCTTTTTAGTAAGGTGCATGCTAGCTAGGTACTCATGTACCCGGCCTTGACACGTGGAGTGATTATAAAACACATTGCAGTAAAATGATGCTGCAGCTGGAAATTTAAGTTTACGGTATGTCAGAGCAGGACAGACAACACTGTTGTCCTTCACTTCATCTGAATTACCAGGCAGGGGTCTTTCAAATAGCCATTTTGTTTGGCCAAATCCACACTTTGCCTTTGGCCTTTGCTTGGCCGCTCTTACTGCCACCACATTAAGCACAAGATTTTCTGCCATGACCTTTTGAAGTTGGCCCTTGAGAGGCAAAGTCTCTGGCACAGAGTAAATGGCCTCTCTCTCTCTCTCTCTCTCTCTCTCCCTCCCTCCCCCCTACCTACCTTTATTTTTGCTCCTACCTCTCACTGCTTAGCGGCAATTCTGGATGACCGCTCCGCCTGTGGCCGTGGAGAGCGGTTGGCTTTAGCTTTAGCACGGGAGAACATCAATAGCATGCTGGAGGGTCCAGCTCGTGCCCGTGTGGACGTAGAAGTCTTTGAGCTCCAGAGAGACTCTCAGTACGAGACTACAGACACTAGTAAGTCCCATCCACACACAAACACACTGAGAAAAGTAGGGTTAAGAGTGAAATATATGTATATAAGGGTATTTGGAAGCTCTGTCTATCAGGGTGAATTGGCCTTATTCAAAAGGAGGAGTGAACTGGGAAGAAGGCCTGAGGAAAGAGAGACCTACAGATTTGGTTTTCTTTTAGTGTGCCAGATTCTGCCTAAAGGTGTGGTGGCTGTGATTGGTCCTGCCTCCAGTCCTGCCTCAGGTTCTACTGTCAGTCACATCTGTGGAGAGAAGGAGGTGAGCCAGTGCATGTTTTTGGTGCTAGATTGTTAATGCTTTTAGAATAGTACTATGTACAGTAAATATGGTATGATGTCTACCTGTGAATTTGTCAGTATTTCACACTAATTCTATACGAACTCTCTCACACTTCCTCTTTCCTCTCTTTTCCGTGTCTCTGTCTCTTTTTTTCTCAGATCCCTCATGTGAAGATTGGTCCAGAGGAGACTCCACGGCTGCCTTACCTGCGTTTTGCGTCCGTCACGTTGTATCCTAGCAACGAGGATCTGAGCTTGGCCGTGGGCGCCATCCTACGCTCTTTCAGCTACCCATCAGCCAGTCTGGTCTGTGCCAAGGCCGAGTGTGAGTCTTTGATCTTTGCTCTCTCCATCAGGGTGTATGACCTGCCCAGGAAACCCACACATGTCAAAGTGCCTTTCCAAATGAGTCAGTGTAGGGATTGTATGGCCACTCAACTTTTGGTTTGAAATATATTTTATGTAAAGCAAGTACAGACAGTCAGGATTCTGGATTAAATAATTAATCTGCTACAATAAGAGGTTTGTTAATTAAATCTAACTCTCTCTTATAAAATGTGTGACTCAATGTCAATGTAAAATGTAGGAATAAATCAGAGAATCTCTGTGAGATTTTCCCTCTTCTCTTCATCCATCCCTCCACC
Organism: Neoarius graeffei; assembly: GCF_027579695.1. NCBI lineage: Eukaryota > Metazoa > Chordata > Actinopteri > Siluriformes > Ariidae > Neoarius > Neoarius graeffei. The sequence continues at coordinate 30,775,147 of NC_083573.1, read as the reverse complement.
ACATATCAATTCAGATGAGTGCTGGTCAGCCACAGCAAAGGAATATCCCTGTACAACAGTGTATCATGTGTGAAGCTTGGAAGCCTTTCAAAATGCTTACCGTAAATACGATCCTGTATTGTGTACTAGCCTGAAAATATGTACAGTAGTGTATTATATATACAATTAAGCAAGTGTGAGCATCCAAGAGATCGTCAATTCACATGGCTTGGCTCTGACCTAGTTGGCTGCACTGTGGTTGCCATGGCAGCAGAGTAGGTGCAACTTGCCACTCATCAAGCTCATTTAAAATGGTGGCAAGAGACGGAGAGAAAGGCCAGCGGACCTTGCTCTCCGCTCCCGCTTTGTGCTGTGTATATATTGGTTGTGTGTGCGTGTGTATGAGATGCACAGTCATTAATTAATGAAAATATGTTCATTTATTTCTCATTACAACCCAGTCATTATTCTGCCCTCTGATTGGACACGCTGACGATCACCTCTGATTCTGCACATGCTGCTTGATCTCTGTGTCTGTCTGCGTGTGTTAGTGCAAATGTTAGGGCACATGAGAAGAGAACCATTATACATCTGATTTAACAGCGTCGTGTCTGACCACAAGATGGCCACCTCTTGGACACATACACCTGTTACACTGTATGCGTGATACAGCGTGAATACAGTGAAGACTGGAGGAATACTTATTCAGGACTTCAGGGAAGGGGAAATGAAGAAGGTCTTGCATTCTGCTGAAAGTTTGTAAGAAAAATGGTAGCGCTGACCTTTCAGACGCTTTTCTGAGAACGATTGAAATAGGAGGATAAAGCAGGAGGAGGATGCATCAAGTGATCCAGATTAAAAAAAAAAAGACCCCCCCCCCCCTTTTATTTCCTTGCTGCACTTGCGGTCTAGCACTTAATAAACCCATAATCCATAATGCAAGGACATTCTTATTGTCCTTTATTATTTTTATAGGAGAGTTGTGAATTACTGCGGTTAGAAAGGTGTGCTATTCTTAGACACATCTTCTTTGACTTATTCTTCTTCTTAAAACATATTCAGTAGCTCTTATGCACTATTTAATAAAAGGTAAGAGGAAGAGGAAGGAATGATAGTCCTGACCTACTGCTAGATTGATGGGTTTTGTAAGTGGAGTATGGAAGGGCTTTGGGACAGACCTGAAGGGGTTTTATTGTCGTAACAGAATTGGCTAATAAATTGCTCTGAATGAGTGAATGAAGACAGAATTTGTCTGGAAAGAGTGTAATGATATTGTGAAAAAGTGGAGTTTGATCTCAGAACACGTGCTTGTTGACTGTTAGGATTTAGTTAGTTTCAGCTGTTCATCACCTTCAGTTTTCATTGTGGAGTGAGTGGAGTGTGAGAGAGCGAGGAAGAGAGAGAAAGAAGCTGAAAGATGGCACGAATAGTACTAATACACAAAAAAAGTCAGTGAAATCCACTGAGAATATATCTGGGAAGGGTTGCTGCAGGAATCAGTGAGTGGGTGAGTGAGAGAGAGGAAGATACAAGAACGAGGATGGAGAAGTGCTGGGAGAGAGAGAGAGAGAGAGAGAGAGAGAATAAGAGCATGTAAGTGAGTGCATTGATTTCTCTCCTCCCTCAAACTAATTAAAGTTTGGCACCGGGTTCACTGGCTCTCTCTCTCTCCGTACACACGCTCCCATGAGGAGACAGCCACTCATTTACATTTAACACACACACACACACACACACACACACACACACACACACACACACACCCTCTTGTGATATCTTTAACCCCACCTGCTTTACAGGTCTGCTGAGATTGGAGGAGCTGGTGCGGCGTTTTCTCATCTCCAGGGAAACGTTGTCTGTCAGAATGCTGGATGATGACCTCGATCCCACATCCTTACTCAAAGAGATACGTGATGATAAAATAGCTACAATCATCATTGATGCTAATGCTTCTGTGTCATACCTGATTCTGAAAAAGGTATACACACACACACACACACACTCTTAACTTACTTGACAAAATGATATGGGTTTGAGTTGCACCGCATGCATCAGGTTGTCCCCTGGTAGCTGTAGTAGTGAAAACTAATGCATTTAAATTGAGCTCAGTGACGGCTCCCTTTTGTTCCCATCAGTCATCCCCCCCCCCCCCCTTTGATTTACAGCTATTGTAATTCAGCTCTGTTTCCTTTCACCGAACTTGTACTATGGTTGATTTTAAACACACTGAATATATGCTGCACAATCTGCTGGTGAAACTATTCGCTACATTTTCACCCTCCTCATTCTTTGTATATGTCTACACTTTAATCTTCTCTTTTCCTTTGTAGGCATCTGAGTTGGGGATGACATCGGCATTTTACAAATACATTCTCACCACCATGGTAAGAAGGATCTGTATTTTTGTTGTTTGCATTTTATCAGCCTAATTAATTGTTTTCAGTGTGATTTGTTTCTGTGACTTTAAGCAGGATTACACAAATCCTACCAACCCAATTTCCATGAAACTTGGTGGAAGGGTGTAGCATGGGCCAAGGATAAGACCCATTAAATTTTGAAGCAGATCCAAGTCATGGGGCAGATCTACAAATTTATTTTCTCTTTCACTAACGTTGTGAGATACAGCACATGCCATACATCTTAAAATGCAGTTGATGGCAGTAAAATTCAATAGTGACAAAATATAGCCAATGTAGAAATACAGTACAATGACCCCATGCCACAATCCACGTTCATACCAGCAATCCTCTGGAGTACACATGTAGTCACATCCATCCATCCATCCATCCATCCATCCATTATCCATAATTGCTTATCCTGTGCAGGGTCGTGGGCAAGCTGGAGCCTATCCCAGCTGACTGTGGGCAAAAGGTGGGGTACACCCTGGACAAGTCACCAGATCATCACAGGGCTGATATTGTACATAGAGACAAACAACCATTCACATCTATGGTCAATTTAGAACCACCAATTAGCCTAACCTGCATGTCTTTGGACTGTGGTGGAAACCGGGGCACCCGGAGGAAACCCACGCAGACAACATGCAAACTCCACACAGAAAGGCCCCGATCAGCCAATGGGCCTGAACCCAGAAGCTGCTTGCTGTAAGGCGACAGTGCTAACCACTACACCACCATACCGCCTTCATGTAGGCACATACTTCTAATAATTTTGGAAATATATCACAAGATATAAAGTGGTTGCGGTTGCAGGTTTGCATGCCATAGAAGAGACAACTATTGTCATTGGCAGAGGTTTGTGCTCTCCGAGTGCCCTTCTAGTTTTGTCTCTGAAATGGGTCTGGTATCTAAACCTGTTGACTATGGTTTCCATTTTGAGTGAATGCAACAATTCTTCTCTCTCTCTCTCTCTCTCTCTCTCTCTCTGAATTTTTAGAAAGCTCTTATTTACAAAAATGCCAGGTTACAGAAGACATAGAACAGACATTAGAAGACATAAATCAGACAAAAGAAACAAAAACATGTTTAGTGATTCATCGGTTCATAATTAAAAATGGTCTAGTTAAAATGGTCAGGTTATGCATGAACAGTCAGGCATGTAGGCAATTAATTATGTTATGGCTCTGTGTGTGTGTAGGACTTTCCTTTGCTGTGGTTAGATGATGTGGTTGATGAGCACTCCAACATTGTGGGTTTCTCTATGTTCAACACCACCCACCCATTTTACCTGGAGTTTATAAGGAGCCTCAACCTGTCCTGGCGAGAAGGCTGTGACCTTAACCCATACCCAGGACCAGCGGTGAGACATACACATACTAATTAAAGCTATAGTTACACTTAAATCTAACTCTAACCTTAACCTCAGTAACTGAAAAGAAAGCTTTTGATTGTTTTAGGTTTTTAATGCTGCAGTTAATAAACACTGCTGTTTTTGTATAAAATAAAAAAGCTCAAGTGAACAAGTCGAATATCACAACCTTGAGATATTCCTATCCTTATAGAGACATAAGGTACCAATATATAGAAACATGGAGACACACATTTCACTACTCTCTATGTGCTGTGTCTAGCTGTCTTCAGCTTTGCTGTTTGATGCCGTCCATGTGGTGGCGAGCGCCGTACAGGAGCTGAACAGAAGTCAGGAAATCGGAGTGAAACCCTTAAGCTGCTCCTCCCCACAGATCTGGCAGCATGGAACCAGCCTCATGAACTACTTGCGCATGGTCAGTGTGTGTGTGTGTGTGCGGATTTCCATGAGGCATATTTCCACGACATGAGGATTTTTAGGAACTGAGGAATTTCCGGAGCGTTTCCACCAGAACAACAAGAGCCAGTTTTCCCAGAATGTAGTTCCAGAGTAGGGAATTTGGAAAACTTAACCGAATATCACAAACATTATATATCAGAGGCAACATTGTGCATCTGGTAAAGCAGAATATTCCCGCTTTAAAAAGGTTGTGAATGTGTATTTTGTTCAATGCTCTAGCAGCATTTAAAAGCAGTGTTATATCTGGTGGCTTGTAAGTGCAAAACACATTAACAAACCAAAAATGCAACAGTGAATCAGAAACTGCATGAGCAAATTCAGAAATACGTCAACATGAACTCAAAATGGAGCCCACAGGTCCTTATTAAACATCACATGCTGGTTGGTGACTGGACATGGCATATGTCTATTAAAAGGAACATGGACTGCACATTTCCAGTCTGTTATTAAAACAATATTAATATGCAGTTATGTTATTATACTGATGAATATTATACGGCCTTCTCCTGGCTCAGGTCTTATTTAACTGATCGCTATCAGTATGTTGATGTAAATGGTGATTTTTCTAGACATACTGAGGTAAAGTTTGGTGTTCCCCAAGGTTCTCTCTTGGGACCACTGCTTTTTTCTTTATATATGTTACCTCTGGGTGATATTATTCATAAACATTGTACAACCCCAATTCCAAAAAAGTTGGGACAAAGTACAAATTGGAAATAAAAATGGAATGCAATGATGTGGAAGTTTCAAAATTCCATATTTTATTCAGAATAGAACATAGATGACATATCAAATGTTTAAACTGAGAAAATGTATCATTTAAAGAGAAAAATTAGGTGACTTTAAATTTCATGACAACAACACATCTCAAAAAAGTTGGGATAAGGCCACTGTGAGACATCCCCTTTTCTCTTTACAACAGTCGGTAAGCGTCTGGGGACTGAGGAGACAAGTTGCTCAAGTTTAGGGATAGGAATGTTAACCCATTCTTGTCTAATGTAGGATTCTAGTTGCTCAACTGTCTTTGGTCTTTTTTCTCGTATCTTCCGTTTTATGATGCGCCAAATGTTTTCTATGGGTGAAAGATCTGGACTGCAGGCTGGCCAGTTCAGTACCCGGACCCTTCTTCTACGCAGCCATGATGCTGTAATTGATGCAATATGTGGTTTGGCATTGTCATGTTGGAAAATGCAAGGTCTTCCCTGAAAGAGATGTCGTCTGGATGGGAGCATATGTTGCTCTAGAACCTGGATATACCTTTCAGCATTGATGGTGTCTTTCCAGATGTGTACAGTGGTGCTTGAAAGTTTGTGAACCCTTTAGAATTGTCTATATTTCTACATAAATATGACCTAAAACATCATCAGATTTTCACACAAGTCCTAAAAGTAGATAAAGAGAACCCAGTTAAACAAATGAGACAAAAATATTATACTTGGTAATTTATTTATTGAGCAAAATGATCCAATATTACATATCTGTGAGTGGCAAAAGTATGTGAACCTCTAGGATTAGCAGTTAATTTGAAGGTGAAATTAGAGTCAGGTGTTTTCAATCAATGGGATGACAATCAGGTGTGAGTGGGCACCCTGTTTTATTTAAAGAACAGGGATCTATCAAAGTCTGATCTTCACAACACATGTTTGTGGAAGTGTATCATGGCACGAACAAAGGAGATTTCTGAGGACCTCAGAAAAAGCGTTGTTGATGCTCATCAGGCTGGAAAAGGTTGCAAAACCATCTCTAAAGAGTTTGGACTCCACCAATCCACAGTCAGACAGATTGTGTACAAATGGAGGAAATTCAAGACCATTGTTACCCTCCCCAGGAGTGGTCAACCAACAAAGATCACTCCAAGAGCAAGGTGTGTAATAATCAGCAAGGTCACAAAGGACCCCAGGGTAACTTATAAGCAACTGAAGGCCTCTCTCACATTGGCTAATGTTAATGTTCATGAGTCCACCATCAGGAGAACACTGAACAACGATGGTGTGCATGGCAGGGTTACAAGGAGAAAGCCACTGCTGTCCAAAAAGAACATTGCTGCTCGTCTGCAGTTTGCTAAAGATCACGTGGACAAGCCAGAAGGCTATTGGAAAAATGTTTTGTGGACAGACGAGACCAAAATAGAACTTTTTGGTTTAAATGAGAAGCGTCATGTTTGGAGAAAGGAAAACACTGCATTCCAGCATAAGAACCTTATCCCATCTGTGAAACATGGTGGTGGTCGTATCATGGTTTGGGGCTGTTTTGCTGCATCTGGGCCAGGACGGCTTGCCATCATTGATGGAACAATGAATTCTGAATTATACCAGTGAATTCTAAAGGAAAATGTCAGGACATCTGTCCATGAACTGAATCTCAAGAGAAGGTGGGTCATGCAGCAAGACAACGACCCTAAGCACACAAGTCGTTCTACCAAAGAATGGTAAAAGAAGAATAAAGTTAATGTTTTGGAATGGCCAAGTCAAAGTCCTGATCTTAATCCAATCGAAATGTTGTGGAAGGACTTGAAGTGAGCAGTTAATGTGAGGAAACCCACCAACATCCCAGAGTTGAAGCTGTTCTGTACGGAGGAATGGGCTAAAATTCCTCCAAGCTGGTGTGCAGGACTGATCAACAGTTACCGCAAACGTTTAGTTGCAGTTATTGCTGCACAAGGGGGTCACACCAGATACTGAAAGCAGAGGTTCACATACTTTTGCCACTCACAGATATGTAATATTGGATCATTTTCCTTAATAAATAAATGACCAAGTATAATATTTTTGTCTCATTTGTTTAACTGGGTTCTCTTTATCTACTTTTAGGATTTGTGTGAAAATCTGATGATGTTTTAGGTCATATTTATGCAGAAATATAGACAATTCTAAAGGGTTCACAAACTTTCAAGCACCACTGTAAGCTGCCCATGCCACACGCACTAATGCAACCCCATACCATCAGAGATGCAGGCTTCTGAACTGAGCGCTGATAACAACTTGGGTTGTCCTTCTCCTCTTTAGTCCGAATGACACAGCGTCCCTGATTTCCATAAAGAACTTCAAATTTTGATTCGTCTGACCACAGAACAGTTTTCCACTTTGCCACAGTCCATTTTAAATGAGCCTTGGCCCAGAGGAGACGTCTGCGCTTCTGGATCATGTTTAGATACGGCTTCTTCTTTGAACTATAGAGTTTTAGCTGGCAACGGTGGATGGCACGGTGAATTGTGTTCACAGATAATGTTCTCTGGAAATATTCCTGAGCCCATTTTGTGATTTCCAAAAGCATGCTTGTATGTGATGCAGTGCCGTCTAAGGGCCCGAAAATCACGGGCACCCAGTATGGTTTTCTGGCCTTGACCCTTACGCACAGAGATTCTTCCAGATTCTCTGAATCTTTTGATGATATTATGCACTGTAGATGATGATATGTTCAAACTCTTTGCAATTTTACACTGTCGAACTCCTTTCTGATATTGCTCCACTATTTGTCGGCACAGAATTAGGGGGATTGGTGATCCTCTTCCCATCTTTACTTCTGAGAGCCGCTGCCACTCCAAGAGGCTCTTTTTATACCCAGTCATGTTAATGACCTATTGCCAGTTGACCTAATGAGTTGCAATTTGGTCCTCCAACTGTTCCTTTTTTGTACCTTTAACTTTTCCAGCCTCTTATTGCCCCTGTCCCAACTTTTTTAAGATGTGTTGCTGTCATGAAATTTCAAATGAACCAATATTTGGCATGAAATTTCAAAATGTTTCACTTTCAACATTTGATATGTTGTCTATGTTCTATTGTGAATACAATATCAGTTTTTGAGATTTGTAAATTATTGCATTCTGTTTTTATTTACAATTTGTACTTTGTCCCAACTTTTTTGGAATCGGGGTTGTATTAGTTTCCACTGTTATGCTGATGACACACAGTTGTATGTTTCTGCAAAACCTGATGAGAGACACCAGCTTAATAGAATTGTGAAGGACATTAGACACTGGATGCTTATTAACTTCCTTCTGCTGAACTCTGACAAGACTGAAGTACTTGTACTAGGACCACATGCAGCTAGAAGTAAGTTTTCTGATTACACAGTAACTCTGGAAGGCCTTTCTGTTTCTTCACGTGCAGCAGTAAAAGACCTCGGAGTGATTATTGACCCCGGTCTTTCATTCAAAACTCACATTGATAACATCACCCGGATAGCTTTCTCTCATCTCAGAAATATTGCTAAGATAAGAAATTTAATGTAACTACATGACGCGTAAAAACTAGTTCATGCTTTCGTTACCTCCAGGTTGGATTATTTTAAGGCCTTACTGTCTGGATGTTCCAATAAGTGCATATACAAGCTCCAGTTAGTTCAAAATGCAGCAGCAAGAGTCCTTACTAGAACTAGAAAATATGACCACATCACCATTGTCTTATCCACACTGCATTGGCTCCCAATCAAATTTCGTATTGATTATAAAGTACTTCTATTGACCTTTATAGCACTGAATGGTCTCGCACCACAGTACCTGAGTGAACTTCTGGACCTCTATGACCCACCACGCCTACTTAGATCAAAAGGTGCAGGCTATCTGCTGGTACCTCGTATAGTGAAGGCTACATCAGGGGGCAGAGCCTTTTCTTACAAAGCCCCACAGTTATGGAACAGCCTTCCAAGTAATTTTCGGGAATCAGACACAGTCTCAGCATTTAAGTCTAGGCTGAAATTAGTCAAGTCTTTTGTTAGTGGTGTTTACGAAGTAAAGGAGTAGATCTGGAGGGTCCTCAGACTTAGAGTGTTATGGTAAACTGGGATGTATGGATGCTGTCAGTCCACCACTCGCTTGCTCACTCGAGTTTGTTGACGGTGTAGTGGCTGGCTGCTTTATGTCCTGGGGCTCCCTCATTCCTGTGTTACCTTCTGGCTCTCCCCTTTTAGTTATGCTGTCATAGTTAGTTGCCAGAGTCCCTGCTTGTACTCAGTGCAATATATATATACTGTTCCTACTTATTCAGGTGACATTGGGCATACCTAACAACCTGTGTTTTCTCTCTCCCCCCAAAAAATCTGTCCCTCTGAGTTACATGTCGGTCCTGGGATCGAGATGCTGACCTCTTCTGCCCCTCGGACCTGCCTGATCCATCCTGGTGCCCTGTGTCTGGTTGGAGTCTCATTGCATCGCTCCTGTGGAGGACGGCCCCATGTGGACAGTTGAAAGTCACACTTGGAGGACGCTCTGGACTCTTACAGTAATGCTTTTATGGCTGAGGACTACAGTTGACTTGCTAACTTTAGGACTGCAGTTGCCATGAACAGTTTTCCACTCAAGTTTCCATCAATGAAGAGTTTATAACATCAACGAAACTGACTTTATGTTAAAATTGTTAATGTTATAGTCATGTTGTCTGTTGTTGCCCAAATGAGGATGGGTTCCCTTTTGAGTCTGGTTCCTCTCAAGGTTTCTTCCTCATGTTGTCTGAGGGAGTTTTTCCTTGCCACCGTTGCCACAGGCTTGCTCATTGGGGATAGATTAGGGATAAAATTAGCTCATGTTTTAAGTCATTCAAATTCTGTAAAGCTGCTTTGCGACAATGTTTATTGTTAAAAGTGCTATACAAATAAACTTGACTTGACTTGACGAGTGATTCTTTCTTCTGAATAACACAGTGTCCTTTAGGCAGGTTTCCAGCATTTGCATGCTAATAATACTGCCATGCAATATTGCCAGCATATCTAACATAACACCATATAAATGCCTTTGATGAAAGTAAGCACAAATAAAGGTGTCAGTAGATTCATTTATATCTTATTTCTTTCTACACGTAAACATTCTCTGATTCTCTGTTTTCTGTCGTCTCCCAGATCTACAATCAACAACAAGAATGTGACATTCACTGTGGACATAGCCTTTCCATATTGAGTTAATGATGTGTTTATGAGTTTGCTGTTGTGATTTCACATTTGTTCTCATCTCATCTCATTATCTCTAGCTGCTTTATCCTAATTTCACATTTGTTGTTGCATTTATTAATGCATTTTGTGTTTACAGGCCACTGTACTTAAGGCATTTAAAAACATCATTTGTGCTGATGTAATTTGTGTATAACTAAACAAAAACAATGAAGAACAGCTTCAGTCTGAGCCATTTCCATGTTAAATTTGTTGCTGTGTTTTTGTTGCATACTCAAACGAAGTATCTGTTGCAGGTTAAATCTGGTCTTAGGTTAAACCTGTATTCAACCTAGGTAAAATTGGTGAACCACATTTTACCTCGGTAAAATGTGTATTCAACCTCGGTTCAACTGTCTGAAAAGGGATTTTTTTTATGGGGTGTCATAAAAAAAGAGGCATGGTTTTTTGGGGGGTCAAAATAATTTAAAAATAGTAATAAATAAATAAAAAAGAAGAAAATGGAAATTGTCGTCATCTTCTCTCACCCCCCCACCCCACACCTGCTAACCTCCCCTCTCTGGTCTTCATCATCTGGACTCCCTTCCCTTGATGTTGTACCTTCTCAACTACCTCTCTACAAACACTCAACAAATCACAATGAAATAAAAGATTTTTAGTTTACTCACCAGGACTTGAACTCACACCCTCCAGCTCTGTAATCGACAATATTTACCACTACTCTACACAGATTAATGTTGCAAAGTCACCCATACCCTAACAAAAAGCTAACCCAAACCCTGACAAAACGTTAACTGTCTCAAAACATACAAAAATTATAAATTTAACCGAGATTAAATGCTGTTTATATATTTAACCTAGGTAAAATGTGGTTCACCAATTCAACCTAGGTTGAATACATGTTTAACCTGAGAACGGATATTACCTGCACCGTATCCACTTAATAGTTTGCATCAATTCTGTTATTTTAGATAACGGTCCCTACAGTACAGTGGAAACACAAACTAGTAACCGTTCCTCAAAAGTGAATGTTCCTAGTTTATAAATAGCTTGTTGTTTTTCCTCTTTCTCTAGGCCTGTGTTGGTTCAATCATTTCTCTGGAGGCTCAGATGGTCCACTTTTTTGTTTTCTCACAGCTCCGAACATGCCCAAAACCAGAAATCAATAACACACAATACCTGCTACAGCTGGTACTTGGAGCTGGGAGAACAAAAATGCAGACCATCTCAGGGGTACCAATGGTGTCAGATTTTATCTTTCAGGCTTATACTTTCTCTGTGCTCTCAGGTGGAGTATGATGGTTTAACAGGCCGTGTTGAGTTTAACAGCAAAGGCCAGAGAACCAACTACACCCTGCATATCCTGGAGAAACATAAATCAGGCCACAAACAGGTAACACACATTCCCAATCGGATTTCTTCTACAAGTAGTTATTATTTTAATTAAATAATGGTTTCTAATGAATCTTCTTCTTTGTCTATGTGCTAGATTGGTATTTGGTATTCTAACAACACCCTGGTCATGAACTCCACCAGTCTGGATATTAATGTCTCTGAAACATTGGCCAACAAGACCCTCATCATCACCACCATACTGGTGAGGGCTTACAGTACCACATGCACTATATGCACCGTGTGGTGGCCATTTTCTGAAGTATGTGAAGTAACAAGGTTCTTTTTTTTTTGTGTGTGTGTGTGTGTACATAGGAGAACCCGTACGTGATGAGGAAAACAAATTATCAGGAACTGGAAGGGAATGAGCAGTATGAAGGCTTCTGTGTGGACATGTTGAAGGAATTGGCAGACATTCTGAAGTTCACATATCGAATCAAACTAGTCGATGACGGTCTGTACGGCGCTCCAGAACCCAATGGTTCCTGGACTGGCATGGTGGGGGAGCTTATCAACAGAGTAAGTCTATACATACACATTTCATTTTTCTGTATTTGTCATACTTATTTTTTAAATGCCTTGCTTCACATTGCTGACCTTGTATCTGTTCTCTTCCTCTTCTTCTCTCTCTTTCTCTGGAGTAGAAGGCAGATTTAGCTGTAGCTGCTTTCACCATCACCTCTGAGAGGGAGAAAGTCATTGATTTCTCCAAGCCTTTCATGACCCTGGGCATCAGTATACTTTACCGAGTTCATATAGTACGTTACATAAAGATTTTGTGCCCACAATCACACACAGTCTCTGAGCCTCTTGATTTAACTTGGCTATTTCTGTAGTGCCTTGGCCTATGATAAATATTCCCTCTACTGTTGAGAAAAAGCAAAGCCATAAATAGACATATTCCTTTGGTGCAGGCGTGTGGATGTAGTATTTGGAAAAATAGTGCTATATAAATGAAGCTTGTTCTAATTTTCAGCATAAACGTCATTTATAGAGTACTACTGTAAAAGTAAGCCTTTTTAGAGCTTTATAAGGAAAGTGCTACAATTAATTATATAATAACATTTCTGTTTGAAATATAGTATATTTTGATCTGGATATAATCACAGTGGATCTGTAGACCATCTGATATGAATCAACAATCTTAAAGGCTTATTCCAACATGCATCAGTTGTCTGCTAGAAAGCCGGTGACATTATTGCTGACACAATGCTGTATTATGACATTTCCATTAGACTCCTGTGACAGCTTTCTGGCTCAGTGTATTATTATTATTATTATTATTATTATTATTATTATTATTATTATTATTATTATAAGCCACTTCATACAATTTTATTTTTATATACTGGTTCATTGTTGCCAATGTGTCTCATTAGTCAGTCGTGTCTTATACAATTCTTACACTTGAACTGTTTCATAATTGATCAGCATACAAAACATCAAAGTCAAGCACGCTCTAATAAAGATAAGAGTAAATATACAAATAAACAAAATGTATTGATTGTCACTGTCAAAACCTTCACTGTGTATGCAGCACACAGAGTCGATGTTGATGTTCCCATGTACTTGGCAAGGCATAGGGGATGTTCAGAGCATTTTTTGGTGCTCACCTTTGTTCAGTTTCCAAATGACCGTCATTTGGCAAGCTCACTTTACATTATCGTCATTATATGCCAGGCAAAAAGCTTTTGGTGCATGGGGTTTTTAATGATTTATTGCACTTTTTATTAACTATTACTGCCACAGAATGATACAGGATAGTAATTAGATTTAGGAATCCTAAATCTTAGTTGAGCTTATTAGCTGGTTGCGTTCAGATTCCTAATGGGACTTTGACATTGAGAAAAGCTGTCTTTATGACAGCCGATGCCTGTTTGACTAACTATTTATGACTGTTTATATAGGCAATAAGTTTATATACAGTACTGTGCAAAAGTCTTAGGCACCCTATTTTTTTCCATACAAACTTTGTTATAGATTTCTATTTTATGGCTTCTACATTATCAAGTCAGTACAAAAACATTTTAGAGTCCAAACATTCATTTTCCAGCACAAAATTAAATATTACAGGAAAAAAAAAAGTTTGTATCTGAGCGGCATATTACATAAGACACCACTTTTCAGATTAAAAAAGAAAACATAATGAAGGCTGCTGGGTTTTGGTGCAAAATTACAAAGCAAGTGTGACAGTCAAAGTGTCCAGAAGAACTGTGGCTGGTTCTGTAAGATGCTCAGTAAAACCTACAGCTCGTTTCCTTATAAAACTGCACTCATTGTACCTGAGACTACTATTTTTTTTAAGCAAAGGGTCGTCTCATACAAAATATTGACTTTTTTTCATTTATTATGGCTTACTGCTGCTTATAGTATTTTTTTAAATGTTGAAACATTTCATTGCATTATTCTTAAGCCATTTTTGGTCTACAGCATTTCTTTACATGTGCCTAAGACTTTTGCACAAGACTGTACGTCATTTTTGTCAGGAAATGCTTATGTAGGTCTCATTTAAGCTTATGGATACTTCTTTACCAGTGAAGTGAACAATGACTAGCTGTGACGTATGTGTATGTATGTTTGTATATTTCTCCTTTACTTTTTATAGGTTTTTAAAAAACTGTATCATTGTCTTGTTTCTCCCTTTTAGGGTCGAAAGCCAGGCTATTTCTCATTCCTCGATCCTTTTTCTCCAGCCGTTTGGCTTTTCATGCTGTTGGCCTACCTGGCTGTCAGCTGTGTGCTTTTCCTCGCTGCTAGGTACGGTACAGCCACACATACCTACATACGCCCACACGCTCTCACACATACCCCAACTCGTAATCAGAAATAGTTGTTTGTGTATTATAACCTCCAGTTCTCAATGTTCTGCTTGTGTGGCATGTCTCATTGCTATATCTGAGATCTAATATCTAATATCTATTATAACTGTAAATGTGCTCTAGAATTCTGATCAGTTGCTACTCTGTGAACCACAGTCAGTCAATCACAAGTCTCGGCCTCAGACACTCCGCCTACAGACCGTCTTACATTTATTACACATTTAATTGGCTACAACTAACTGAATATATCTATCACACAAAATTAACAGTCTATGGCTAGTCATTTGCAATGTCAATCAGACTCTCTTGTCGTGTAAAAACAGGCAGCAAAACTGAGTGATGAACAAAATAAAACACTGCCAGACTTCAGCTCTATTTCAAGCATTGTGTTTATTGATGGATGGCTTGGGAGAAATAAAAGGGACAGTTTATTCACATATAGGTCACACTTTGTGTGTTTCTCTGTGTGCATCCAAGGTTAAGCCCCTACGAGTGGTATAACCCTCACCCGTGCTTGCGGGAACGCCGGGATCTGCTGGAGAACCAGTACACACTAGGAAACAGTCTGTGGTTTCCAGTAGGAGGCTTCATGCAACAAGGCTCAGAAATCATGCCTAAAGCTCTGTCTACACGCTGTGTTAGCGGAGTCTGGTTAGTGTGTGTGTGTGCTTGCAACAGCTTGTGTTATTTATTTCATTTCTAACCAATCAGAGTGTATTTAAGGTTAAATGTTATAAATGCTAATTATAATATTATACAGTTACCGGCCACTTTAATAGGAACTTGTTCTTGATTCTAAGATTCCTGGTCTTGGCTGGCAGGAGCGGAACCCAATGTGATCTTCTGCTGTTGCATGCTGAGATGCTTTTCTGCTCACCACGGTTGTAAAGAGTGATTATATGAGTAGCTATATCCTTCATGGAAGCTCAACCCAATCTAGCCATTTTCCTCTGACCATTTTTTCTCTGTGTAAACTCTAGAGACTGTTGTGTGTGTGAAAACCCCAGGAGATCAGCAATTTCTGAAATACTCAAAGCAGTCCATCTGGCACCAACACCCATGCTACAGTGAAAGTCACACTTTGAGATCACAGTTTTTCCCGTTTTGATGTTTGAAGTGAACATTAACTGAAGCTCCTGATTTGTATCTGCATGATGTTATGCATTGTGCTGCTGTCAAGGGATTGGCTGATTAGAGAACTGCACAAAACAGCAGGTGTATGGGTGTTCCTAATATAGTGGCCAGTGAGTGTACTTATGTATAATAAAGATTAAAATAGTTTTGCTTTCCAGTGTGGGAAATGAGGAATTTTAAGCAGACTGTCACAGGACAGACAAGTCTGAAATGTTGTCTGTCCATCCAAATTTCAGCCTGTCCGAATGACGGCCCAAAGGCCTGGAACAATGTGGCTGGAGTCCGGGGCCCACCTTAGGGCCCCAGAAGCTGAAGGGCTTTAGATGCCTGGAGATGGCTTCTCAGCTATTTCCAGGCATATTTTTGTGATCTTCAAAGGCCAAATTACGCTAGACATTAGTTGCTAATTACACTACAAATTGAATATAATTTACAAGAAAATGTCAGAAGATTCAAGAAAAACCTGCTTAAAGTTCTACCCAAGAAAACAGTAGTGCACACAGGTCAGCTCCATGTCTAGAAAAAAGTATAGGGACAAGGATGTTCCAGTTGGTTACAACTTACTGGTACTCATATATAGGTACTATAACAACACTCATGAAACCTTATGTCAACAATGACTATTTTTTATATTGTTGATAATAAGTTGATAAGAAATTTAGTATACACTACAACTATTCTTACATAACAGAGTTAAAATTTTGAGTCCAAGATTCCAAGTAACTTTGTAACAAAATGACTTAAAATGACTCAAAACTAGACACGGTCATATCATTTGGCATTCAGACTAAAATCTGCTGGACTGGAACTTAGAAAATAGGAGAAAATAAAAACGCTATTAAAATATAAATCTACATCCTACAAAGCATATAACTATGACTGTCATTCTTATTATGAATAAAAACTGCACATAATAACAACAATAACATAACCATTGATTGGCAGTTTGGCACTTAACATAATACTGTACTGCAAACTGAACTCTTGATCAACTGACTGGATCAATCAGATACTGTCAACCTTAAAACACTAGTTCAACTGCATCGTGCAATAAAACAACAATGAATAGTGAGTGTGTTATTATTGTCTTTTTTAGTGTGCCACTCGGGGAGAGGGAGGTGCCTGTAAATTTTGGCGGGGTGAGGACCTTCGGTTGCCGAGTTATGAATTTTTAAATCCCCGCACACACGAGTGATTGGCGCTAGGGCACGTACTAAAGCTTTCTGCGATCCACGCTCGCTTCTAATGTTGGATCAGGCCAAGCCTGGCTCATTTGAAAGGTCTCAGGCAAGGCAAGGCAAAGCAAGTTTATTTATATAGCACATTTCATACACAGTGGCAGTTCAATGTGCTTTACAGAAGTAAAAACAAAACAGTAAACAATAGAAAATAAAATTACATAAAATAAATGGGGAAGAAAAATAATAAGAATTAAACAATAGTAGAAATAAAATAATAAAATGAAGTAAAAGTTCAGTAAAAAAACCCAGCAGAATAAAATAGAATAAAAGTTAAAAAGGCTAAAGTTTAAAACATGCAGAGACTGTAAAAGTTAAGAAAGTTTAAAACATGTAAAGATTACAATATTAATCAGTTAGCAGAAAGCATCTGAAAACAGCTTGGTGTTTAGTCTAGATTTGAAGCTGCCAACAGCAGGAGCATTTTTGATGTCCTCTGGCAGTTGGTTCCATAGCTGTACTGCATAGAAGCTAAAAGCTGCTTCACCACACTTTGTTTTAACAACAGGTTTTACCAGTAAATTTTTCTGCTGCGATCTGGTAGATCTGATTGGGTTAGGCCGCTGCAACATATCAGAGAGGTAATTGGGCCCTGTACCATTTAGAGATTTGTACACCAGCAGCAATGCTTTAAAGTCAATTCTGTAGCTTACTGGAAGCCAGTGAAGGGACCTTAGAATTGGAGTAATGTGCTCTGTTCTTTTTGTTCGTGTGAGAACCCTAGCCGCTGCATTTTGAATCACCCGAAGTCGTTTGATGGTCTTTTTTGGGAGGCCTGTGAAAAGGCCATTGCAGTAATCAACCCTACTAGAGATGAAGGCACGTATAAGTTTTTCCAGATCATTTTTTGACATAAGTCCTCTTAGTTTGGAAATGTTTTTTAGGTGATAAAATGCCGTTTTAGTGATTGCTTTCATGTGACTGTCAAAGTTTAGCTCGCTGTCAATGAAAACACCAAGATTTTTAACCATATTTTTTGTTTTAATCCCCTTTGTGTCAAGTATAGTGGTAATCCTGAGTCTTTCATCTTTTTTCCCAAATAGAATTACTTCTGTTTTATCTGTGTTCAGCTGAAGAAAATTTTGTGACATCCAGTTGTTGATTTGGTCGATACACTGGTAGAGACATTCAAGGGGGGCATAATCATTAGGTGATAGAGCAAAATAAATTTGGGTGTCATCTGCATAGCAGTGATACAAAATTGAGTTGTTCTTGATAATTTGTCCAAGTGGGAGCATATAAAGGTTGAATAGTAATGGTCCAAGAATCGACCCCTGGGGGACACCACAGGTCAAGGACATTGATGTTGAGGTACAATTTCCCATGGTAACAAAGAAGCTTCTATCTTTTAAGTATGATTTTAACCAGTTGATAACTTTACCAGTCAACCCAACCCAGTGTTCAAGTCGATATAGCAGTATGTTGTGATCGACAGTATCAAAAGCTGCACTGAGGTCCAGTAACACCAGGACCGATGTTTTGCCTGCATCAGTATTAAGACGTATGTCATTTATAACTTTAATCAGCGCTGTTTCAGTGCTATGATTGGCACAAAATCCTGACTGAAAGTTATCAAAACAGCTGTTTGATATCAAGAAGGCAGTTAATTGAATGAAGACAATTTTTTCAAGGATTTTCCCGATGAATGGTAGATTTGATATTGGCCTGTAGTTGTTTAATACTGAAACATCCAGATTATTCTTTTTAAGTAGGGGTTTTACAACGGCTTTTTTCAGGGACACAGGAACAATGCCAGTCTCTAGGGATGTATTTATGATTTGAAGCACATCTGTAATTATAAGGTGAAGAACAGACTTAAAAAAGTTGGTGGGCAGAATGTCCAATTCAGATGTTGAGGAACTGAGATTTTGTACAGTTTTTTCAAGAGTCTCATAATCAATTAAACAAAATTCTGACATTGTGTTGAAGTTATCTGTCTGTGTCACTGATGATTGCAGCTTTTCAATTATTTGCAACTGAGATATATTATGAGCAATATTCTGCCGTATATTATCAATTTTACCTTTGAAGAAGGATGCAAACTCACTGCATTTATTAACTGAGAGAAGTTCAGGTACTAATTGTGGTGGGGGATTAGTTAGCTTCTCTACTGTTGAAAATAGCACACGGGCATTGTTCATATTCCTGTTGATGATGTTGGAGAAAAAAGACTGTCTTGCTTTACGAATTTCATAATTATATTTACAAAGCATCTCTTTATGGATTTGTTAATGGATGTGAAGTTTAGATTTGTGCCATTTTCTTTCAGTCTTTCTACATTCTCTCTTTAGCAATTTAACAGCTGGGTATTGCTTCCATGGTGCTTTCTGCTTGTCATTGATTCTTTTGATTTTGAATGGAGCAATATCATCCATAATTTGGTTCATGTTTAAATTAAAAATTAAAAAGGGAGAGGGATGTGTCTGTAAATTTTGGCGGGGCTAGGACCATTGGTAGCCGAGTTATGAATTTTTAAAGGCTGGCTCGAGCCAGGGCGCGTATTAAAGTTTTCGGCAAGTAGCACTCACGCAGGGGTTTCAGGGGCAAATAATGGGTTGAGGCAGAGTTGTACTGGGCCGTGCCTGTGCTGGTTTGAAAGGGCTCGGAGAGAGGGAGGTGCCTGTAAATTTTGGTGGGGCTAGGATAATCGGTGGCTGAGTTATACATTTTTAAATTCGGGCCCATGGGGGTCCCCCTGTTTCACAGGCCATGTTACGACAATGTATTCACTCAGTGTAACATTTGGAAGAAAATTAGAAGTAGATTAGACCCATATCTTTACAATTTTTCATGGGCCATCCGGTTTGATGCTTTTGAAATACAGATGGACACATTCCAATTATTTTTTATCAGCCATCCGGTCTGATGCTTTTGAAATACAGATGGACAAATGCGAAAATTACCGGTCAATGTCCACCGGTCCGGCCTTATTTCCCACACTGCTTTCTAATCGTTCATCCCTTCACATTTATATATAAATGTCTCTTTTCCTCTCAGGTGGGCATTCACTCTGATCATCATCTCCTCGTATACAGCCAATCTGGCTGCATTTCTGACAGTGCAGAGGATGGAGGTCCCCATCGAGTCACCCGATGACCTGGCAGACCAAACCAACATTCAGTATGGCACTATACATGGTGGAAGTACCATGACCTTCTTCATGGTATGAACCATATGATTCTCAAACACACTTGGTCTTTTTAACACAAACAACCATGTGCATATACTATCCTTGCTGTCCGTATGGTAGGCGCATGTCAGACCATGTTTCTGTTTGAGTTGGCATATGCTGGTGTTTGAAAGAGCATTGTATTTTGTTTGTTCATTTGAGTCACTCTTGGCTCGGTGTGTGTGGTAACAGGTCTTGTTTGCTCCTTTAGGTCCTTGACATTTTGTGTGTGTTTGTGTTGTCTCTGATATATTTGTACCCAGATGACTGGTTGTGGTTTGGTCTAACTTAAGATCTAGGTAAATTCCTGACATTTACATAAAGAAACTTATTTCATTTGGAACAGCTCAGTTTAATCTGCAATGAAATTCTGTTCAGTAACTACTTCAGCCAACACACATGCAAAAACAAGCTAGAAATGAACTGAAACCAATATCTGTTTGAAAGTCTACATTCTTGACGAAAAAGGGTTCTTGCCTGTCAGGGGATTTAGGCATAAATGTATTAGTGTTCAGTCTGCCAATTGCAGTATAAATGTGACTGCAGGGGAGATCCATACATCGTGTCACTGAGCAGGGCCATGGCCGAAGGAAAGAAACTGTCTCTGTGCCGTGAAGTTCTTGTTTTAACAGTCTAATATCTCATCCCTGAAGTTAGTGGCTGAAATGTGTTGGCAGGATGTGTTGGGTCAGTAACAATCTTGACTTCTGCATCTGTAGATCTTATAGTTGGCATTGCAATGTTATTTCAATTACACACACAAATTTACTGAACCTTTCATGAAACTCAGCCAGTTTATATTAACAAATTGAAAGAAGGTGATCCAAACCAAATCTGTAAAATAATTCATTATTAAATTAACAGATAATTCTTCCCTTTAATTAGGACAAAAGAAATGGCACCCTATAAAAGGAAGACAGAGACTATACGCCGCAGTGGCATTACTACAAGAATGAACTCCTGCTGAAGTTTGACATTTAGTAGTCATTTTGTAGTTTGTGAACTTTTTTTTTATGGATTTTTGAGTCAGCTCAAAAATTTGCCATGAAAGCATTTACGAGTAACTGAATTTCAGCAACATATAAAGAAAATCGAAGTTACCAAAACTTTTGCAAATCTGGTGACAGGCCCATGAAAACATTTTCACACAACTTTACTAAAAGATTGAGAAATGAGGTCCAGTGTGTGTAAAACTTCACTCCTCATTTCTCCTTTCCTCTTCACAAGGACAAAAAGGTGTTGTGAAAAAGTTCCTATGCATCATGTAATAACCAGCTAAGGGACTGTTTCAAAAAGTGCAGAGTTGCTGGAACTGTGACAAGGGCAAATGTCTGTCTCAATTACTCTTCATCTCTGTCACCATTCCAGAACTCACGCTACCAGACGTACCAGCGCATGTGGAACTATATGTACTCCAAGCAGCCCAGTGTGTTCGTGAAGAGCACAGAGGAAGGCATTGCCCGTGTACTAAACTCCAAATATGCCTTTCTTCTGGAGAGTACCATGAACGAGTACCACCGCAGTCTCAACTGCAATCTCACACAGATCGGGGGCCTGCTGGACACCAAGGGCTACGGCATTGGCATGCCTCTGGGTGAGAGACAGAGAGAGAGAGAGAGAAAGAGAGAGAGAGAGACTGTAGGGACATAATCAATGAGTGCAAGTTAATTTGAAGGTTAATAATGCTGTTTACTAACCTTGTAGTTAAGACAGTTTGTAGCACAAATCAGGAAACTGTAGCAAAGAGTTCTTCATAATACTCTGAAAAGGGCTCAGCCCAGTGGTTATGATACCACTATGAGTCATGATACCATTCACTGCAACTATCATGAGCTAAAAGCCTTGAAAATTTAGTGTGATCACATCATGTTGGCATTACAATAATATATTTTTGACTAAAATAATAAATGTGATGTAACCAAAAATATTGGAATGGCAAGGCCAGTTCTTGTTTTTTGTTTTTGCTATACATTGAAGACATTTTATTTTGAGATCAAAAGATGAATATGAGATGCTACATCAGAATTTCAGCTTTCATTCCTTAATATGTACATTTCTTAAACAACTTGGAACATGGAAGACTACCCTATTTTAGTGAAAAGTATTGGAACAGATAGTCTTAAAGTAAATAACACTTAATATTTGGTTGCACATCTCTTGCTTGGAACTGCATCAAGCTGGTGACTCACCCACATCACCAAACTGTTACATCCTTCTCTTGTGATGCTTTTCCAGGCTTGCACCACAGCTTCTTTGAAGTTTTTTTTTTTTTTTGGGGGGGGGGGGGGGGGGGGGGGGGTAGGGGGGTCCAATTCACTCTCCTCTTCAGGAGGTGAAATATATGCTCAGTTGGGTTAAGGTCTGGTGTTTGACTTGGTCAGTCTAAAACCTTTCACTTTTCCCCCGATGAAGTCTTTTGTTGTGTTGGCAGTGTGTTTTGGGTCATTGTCTTGTTGCATGATGACGTTTCTCCCTATTATATCAGATGCATTTCTCGGTAAATTGGCAGATAGAATGTTTCTATAGACTCCTGAATTCATTCTACTGCAACCACCATGAGATACATCATCAATAAAGATTAGTGAACCACTTCTAGAAGCAGCCATGCAAGCCCACGCCATGACTCTACCTCCACCATGACTGACTGACTGAAATTGTATGTTTTGGATTATAAGCAGATCCTTTCTTTCTCTAAATTTTGGCCTTTCCATCACTAGGATAGAGGTTAATCTTGTTTCCAGAGCTTTTGTGGCTCCTTTGCTTATTGTTGATGATTAATTTGCAACTTGTGGTATGGCTTCATTATTTGTGCTCTCAGAGTCTTCTTCAAAAGGCGGATTGTGATACCTTCACCCCTGCCCTATGGAGCCTGTTGGTGATGTCACTAACTGTTGTTTTGGTCTTTGTCTTAACAGCTGTCACAATGTTTCTCTCATCAACTGCTATTTTTTCCTTGGTTGACCTATTCTTGGTTGACCTGGTATCTTTCTTTTTCAGAACATTTCAAATTGTTGTATTGGCTATGTCCAATACTTGTGTAATGGCTCAATGGATTTTCAGTCTTTTCCCAGCTTCAGAATGGTTTGCTTTTCTCCCATAGACAGCTCTAATTTCATTATTTATCTTGAAAAATTAAAATTTCTGTTTTCTAATAAACCCTTGAATGATGTTAAAATAGGGTTTGGCTATCTGCTGTCTACCACGGTGGTCAGTGTATTTTTTATGCCATATGTTCTGGGCATAGAAATATTGTATTTCAGAGTCAGAAGAAATAAACACAGCTGAGTGGAGTCTCACATACAAAGTCACAAAATGTACAGTGTTTGCACGGCCACGACCAGATGAATTACACCTTGTACAGGTGAAAATATTGCTGCTCCATGCAACCATGGGTAAAGGTATCCAAATCAATCCACTACTCACATATCCATAAATAGAGTGAGACATGCCAAGGAGGCCAGGGCTGGAAAAACAAAACAAATGCTATATTTCTTTCTGTCTCAGGAATGTATTTTGTATGTCATATTGCCATCACTTTCTATCACACACTCACTCTCTTTTTTTTTTTCCCAGGCTCTCCCTTCAGGGATGAGATCAGTCTGGCTGTTCTGCAGCTGCAGGAGAATAACAGGCTGGAGATTTTGAAGCGAAGGTGGTGGGAGGGAGGGCAGTGCCCCAAAGAGGAGGACCACAGAGCTAAAGGTATGACTATTCTCACATTTAATTTGTATATCAGGACATATTTTTGCCTAATGTCAATATGTTTCTCCATTATTCATTCAGGTCTTGGGTCTAGGTATAACAGGAATAAATAATGTGTATGCATTCAAATAAATGGTATCTGTGTATTTTTCTGGGTTCAGTCATTGTATCTGTTGTGTGTAAGAAAGGATGGATTTGTTTAATAAAGTGTGTGTGACTGTGTTGCAGGTCTAGGAATGGAGAATATTGGCGGGATCTTTGTGGTATTGATCTGTGGATTGATCATTGCCGTGTTTGTGGCAGTGATGGAGTTTGTGTGGTCCACACGGCGCTCTGCTGAAACGGATGAGGTATGATTTCTCTCCACCCACCCCACAGGAGACTACCACAGCCAGCCACCACTACATGTGCAGTACTTGTGTGTACGGTACTTTTCAGCATGTGGCATAATGGGCAGGTTATAAGATTAAAATGTTCTTTGCATAGTTACAAAGAAAACCTTACAGAAAACCTTTAAGGAGCCCGTGATCTATAACCTTTTATAGGGCAGGAATCTCTATGCAGCTGACAATTTGATTCAATTTATATTTAGTATGCAAAGATGTGATTATATAACAATTCTTTATACACATTTTTGATTACATTATGCTTTTTAAAGCTTAAATCATATTCCACTTTTATTCACAAAACATACAATATAGTAGTTGTTTTTGTATTTTATTTGTGAGGTTAGTAGGTTAATAGACTATCATTAACCTTCATGCATTTGCTTTCTGACCCTTCTCTCTTTCATAGGTGTCTGTGTGTCAGGAGATGTTGAGTGAGTTTAGAAATGCTGTGTCATGTAAAAAGAGCTCTCGTTTGCGCCGACGTCGGCCTCTATCAAGCTCTTTAGCCCTGCGTCACCCGGCCCGCCTCAGCCTGGGGGCCTCACGTCCCCTGCGCCTGGTCAGAGAGATGCGTCTCAGCAATGGCAAGCTCTACAGTGGTGCAGGGCCTTTAACAGGAGGCACCGGAGGTGCAGGAGGCCCCTCAGAGCTTGGTCCTGGGCCTCAGCGTCTCTTAGAGGAGCCTCTGGGGGCCAAGAGCACACCCACAGGGCCTCTGGGCCCCCCTGCAGTGACTGTGCCTCTGCCACGAGGCTGCACTCATGTACGAATTTGCCAGGAGTGCCGGCGCATACAGAGCCTACGCACAACCTCGTGCTCACGCATCCCTCCATCCTCGGCACCGCTGCCTCGCCTAGCTCCACCCCCACCACGCTCCTCCTCCAACACAGACAGCGAAGGGGGTGGCGGGCCTAGCCCACGCCGAAGAGGCCACTCCCCTCCTCCGAGAGCCTGTGCACTCCCGCCCCCTCAGAGCACCACAAATACAGACCTACTGGGAGGCCAGGACTGAGAGAAAGAGAGGGAGAGAGACAGAGACAGAGACAGAGGGAGGAGATCAGGAATGGACAGATTGGGGACATACTGTTCTGCAAGGACAGTTCAACATGTGGATCAGGATGACAAAATGTAGACGAGGCACTTGAACATTTTCACTGGAGTCTGGTCCTCCCACTTCCTCCTCTGTGTTTTGTCATGTCTGGAATTGCTATTTTAGATGTGTGGAAATCACTATAGACATTATCACATAAAGAGAAACAAAATGGTGGTCTCTTTTCATACTGCAGTGACATTGGAAGCTGAGGATAAATGAGTAATGCAGAGATACTTCACCTCCCCCTGAACTGCAGCTCCCTGGCACAAAGACTCCCTCGAGCTGAACTTTCTGGCTTCTCCTAAATGAGAGCACACACCATCAAAAGAGGATGTTTAATCTATGTTAAATGTACTACAATCTGAAAAAAATGAAAGGACACTCCAAATAGACTGATCCATTCTCACACTTCTTTTCTTTACTAGGTTTATTATTATTAATGTTGTTATTTTTATTTACTGTCTACCTTGTTTAAATCCCCAGGCTTACATTTGCCAGGTTAAAAATGAAAAGGTAAAGAACTACAGGTATTTTTTAATTATGGACAGTTATTAAGAATGATTAATTGTATGTTAAGGCCTGAATACACTCAGGAGATACGATGAGCTATTCCTTTGTTATTATTGCAAAAGCATACTGAAGATTATGCACATAGGTCAACAATTCAGCTTGAGAAGGATGCAAAGATAAACACTGATACTGTTTATCAGCGCTGTAGAGCCAGTAGATTTGTTCTATGGTTCTGGTCGAGGAGCTTGATTATTCAGTTATTTTTAAATTTTTTTGTCCATTTTATACTTGAAGTGGTAGTTAAAATGGTTTCACCCAAAAACGCTATCATACCTACACCTCAACTGGATTGAACTGTGTATTTTTTTTTTCTCTGAGTGTTTGTGGGGAATTATGAGTGCAGGTTAAGCTGATTTTGTCAAATGTGTATTACACATCAATGCAAGGTACTGGTACATTTGCTCCTTAATTTGGTAACCTCTGCCTCTTCCTTTTGACTTTATCTGATGTTTTTACAACTTCATCATTTTGCTCTCTTTTTCTCCTCTTAATTTTCTTTTAATTTACATACTCTTGCCATAATTTGACCCGCTTAACCTCTTAAGGGAAGTGAACAAACTGCTAATGAGAGCAGAAATATTTATTAACCAAGAAATGTTCATGCCAGAAATCCTTATCTAAACCTTATTTTAAATACCATGGTTGTGAAAAGGATAACACCATTCATTACTGCTTCATAGGACATGATATTGGGATAAAGTGTAATACATTACTCAAACAATCTTACTAGAATGAGTGCAAAATCAGACAGTATGTATGGTAAACATGGTGTATTCAGGCCTTTAGAGATAAAATGACCAGCTGCTATATAGGTCATTTTGTAAATATACAGTTACTGACTGTAGTCCACAGGCTCTCTCTACTTGTCCATCAATGAAAAGCTGCAACCACAGAATCACTGCTAATATGACATTTACTGATGGTTGGCCATGATACTGACATGGCACATTGCTTGTTAGTGCGTAATATGATGGTATAATGACATATTATATATCAGTCATTGTATACCTGCAAAATGACCTATATGGTGGATCCACCTGATAAAATAGTCAATGCATGTAGGTATAAGCAAACAAACTAGCGACTGAGTGTTTGGACCAATGTTGTATAAGCGGCAAACATGATAGACATGATAGTCATAGCTGGTCAGTTGGTCGTCATATCTCCTACTGCCAGATGGTGGCATTTCCAATAACAAAAAATTAGTTGCCTCAACTGTTATAATTTAGTATCTACAGACATGCATATATATTTTTCCCTGTCATCACAACATGTTAAATGTAACATGTGTAAGAGTTAATGGCAGGTTAAGGGTAGTACAGAAACCATACATTCCTAAAAGAGATCCAAGGGGAAATCGAATCATACTATGTTTTAAATTTCTCTGCTCTATGTTCTTTTTTCAAATTTCTACTACTGTGCAATGGTTTATCAAACGCTGGTCATGAATATTAATATGATTATATTGTTGTTATTATAAGTACTTCTACTGAAGTGGAGGAGTCATTTGGGTTGTACATGAGGGGGTCAAAGTTTAAGTGTAGGGAAGAGGGTCTGCTACTGAGTGACCACCTGATGTTAAAGCTATAGACAAACCGTTTTCTTTGGAATAAAGAATACATCAATCAGTCTTTAATGATTTTGGGTTTTGTGTGTGTGCTTGAAAGGGATTCTGAGGATTTGGGTCGGAATTTACATAAAGATAGCTACAGGCGAATATGTTCTTCTATTTAAAAAAAAAAGGATTTGTTTTTCTCACAAATGATTTGTGACTATTTTCTGAGTCATACTTTTCATGCACTGCAGTGGGCAAGAATGCTAATACAAAGAATTCTAAATGATTTCATAATGAAAGCATGATGTAGAAAACTCACTGTGATATACAGCTATGGAAAAAAAGAAGGGACCACTTTTAATGATGACCACCATTAAAAGTGGTCTCTTAATTTTTTCCATAGCTGGATATGTGGTATTATATATTTTTAGTAATCAAGGAATTTCTGATGCCTGCTCTTCTCACTGGTCTGAACAACACCAGATGAGAACAGGATGTTGTTGCTAGGAGACAGAGGCTGTCCATTCTTCATTCATTGCCTACTGACAGTATTTCCAGTTTCCTCATAGGTTATCTTTAGTGAGTGATCTACTTTTGTTTACAAAGTCAATGCTTAATAAGTGAACTTAAGGAAATCTCTGCACCTGTTACAACAACAACAACAACAACAACAACAACATGTTTCATAAATTTAGATGTAATACTAATTTGAATACTAATATGATCAAGGCCAAGATAAAATAAATTCAATATTGTATTTACTTTCTTTTAACTACTTTGGGTGTTTATGGTTTAAAGTCTGTTAGACTGGGGTAAACACTGCAGTAAAATATCAGAGTGTTTTCGAACACTGAGTAAGTATTCAAAGGGTTCCAAGAAGGACAGATTGTAATATTCAAAGAATAACGTTCCTATAATTTTTGAAAAACATCTGATGTAATAATGGTTTGCTTTAAAGTTGCTAGATATTTTAAATAATTAAAAGCTTGAAACTGTCTTACTCTAGACACACTCACTGGCCATTATATTAGGTACACCCATACACCTGCTGTTTTATGCAGTTATCTAATCAGCAAATCCCTTGACAGCAGCAGAATGCATAAAATCATGCAATACAAATCAAAAACTTCAGTTAATGTTCACTTCAAACATTAGAAGGTGAAAAATTGCGATCTCTGTGACTTTCACTGTGGCATGGGTGTTGGTGCCAGAGTATCTCAGAAAATACTGATCTCCTGGGGTTTTCACACACAACAGTCTCTAGAGTTTACACAGAATAGTGCAAAAAACAAAAAACACCGAGTGAGTGACAGTTCTGTGGGTGGAAACGCCTTGTGGCTAGGAGAGATCAGAGGAAAATGGACAGATTGGTTTGAGGTGCCAGGAACCATATAGTAACTCATATAATCACTCTTTACAATCATGATGAACAGAAAAGCATCTCAGCATGCAACAGCAGACAGCTGTGAGAATCTTAGAATCAAGAACAAGTTCCTATTAAAGTGGCCAGTGTATTCATATTCATATATCACTTAGGCTGTGCTGACCTTTGCGAATTCCTCAATGCAGGAATTCGCAAATTTATCTCTAGCCGCTTTATCCTGTTCTACAGGGTCGCAGGCAAGCTGGAGCCTATCCCAGCTGACTACGGGCAAAAGGCGGGGTACACCCTGGACAAGTTGCCAGGTCATCACAGGGCTGACACATAGACACAGACGGTTAATACTATCACCTCACAGAAAGAAGGTTCTGGGTTTGAGCCCAGCGGCCAACAGTGGTATTTCTGTGTGGAGTTTGCTGTTCCCTGTGTCTGTGTAGGTTTCCTTTGGGTGCTCTGGTTTCCTCCACAGTTTAAAAAACATGTGGTTAGGATAACATGGGGTGGCCTTAGGCTGAAGTGCCTTTGAGCAAGGCACCTAACCCCCAACTGCTCCCTGGGCACTGTAGCATAGTTGCCCACTGCTCTGGGTGTGTGTGTGTGCTCATTGCTCACTTGTGTGTGTGTTCACTGCTTTAGATGGTTTAAATGAAGAGGACGAATTTCACTATGCTTGAGTGTGCATGTGACAAATAAAGGCTTCTTCTTCTTAGGCCACCATTACTGTATATTTGTCTTTTTTTAAACAATTCTATAACCATACATTACTATTTCTATGCTATGACCATATATAATTATTTCTCAGTTTGTATATTAGAATACAACCAAAAAAATACAGGAAATGTGTATGCAATATATATATATATATATATATATATATATATATATATATATATATATATATATATATATATATATATATAAACAGAAAAAATCAATTAAAAAACCTCCAGCTTCTATAGGTAAAAGTGGCAAGTATTTAGTGTGACCTCCCCTTACAATTGAACAATAGCAGGAATCTGGCTCTCTTAAACCTAAATGGAATGGAACCCTAATTAATGTCATTGCTAAGACCTGTATTTGTCCTACCATTTCATGTCAAAATGATTGCTGTGAAAAAGGTCTATTACACCAGGTTTGTGCAAGACATGCTTGAACATTACATACACCTGTTGTATGAGTTTACTCATTGGAAGCGTGCTAATATTTATAAAACCAACTTTCAATCACATCATTCCATTCAAATTGCCAAAGATCACAGAACTGTACAGATATAAAATCATAATTTTGCATCAGCAAGGCCCTTTCAAAGGGAAATCCGCAAACAAACTGGATACTCAAAATGGATTCAAGCTGTTATAAAGAAATTTGAAGAATTAGGAGAGGCCAAGGACAAAAAAAGGACTGGAAGGCCAAGAAATTTTTCAAAATCTGATGAGAAGTTTCCCAGAGTTTCTTCTTTGAGAGACCAGAAGTCATCCAGCGAGGACTTGGGTTAGCATCTGACAGCTTCTTCAGGATGCCAAGTTGACCCTTCTACAGTCCGAAGAAGCTTGATCAGGAATGGTCTTTGTGGAAGGGTAGCAGCCAAGAAACCACTTTTTTTCAGAAGGGGAACAGGATGAAAAGACTAAGATATGCTAAAGCTCACAAAGATTGCAATGAAGATGAGTAGAAAAGAGTATTATGGAGTGACGAATCCAAGTTTGAAATTTTTGGGTCCGATCATCGAAAATATGTGAGAAGAAGATGGAACATGGTGGAGGGTCTGTCTTGGTTTATGGCTGAATTTCTGACAGTGGTCTTAGCGATATTGCCCAAATTGATGAGATCATGAATGCTGAAAAGTACAAACAGGTTTTAATTCATCATGCCATTCCTTCTGGAAAGTGCCTGATTGGGAATGGTTTTATTTCTCAGCATGATAATGATCCCAAGCACACTGCTAATGCAGTGAAATCATAATTGTAGAGAAAAACAGCTGATAAAACTCTGACAGTCATGGACTGGACTCCACAGACCTGAATATTATAGAGGCAAGATGGGATCACCTGGACAGAGAAAGAAATAAAAGACAGCTTAAATCTAAAGAAGATCTCTGGGGAGTGCTGAAAGAAGCCTGGTATAATATACCAGAAGATTACTTAAGAAAACTTCAGGATAGTCTCCCCAAAAGAGTTCAAGATGTGCTTAGTGCCAAGGAAGGTCACATTTGCCTGAAGAAGCCATTTTGTTCTGAAAATTGTGGGTTTTTTTTTAAATTTGTGTATATATTTCCTGTATTCTCTGTTTGCATCTTAATAAAGAGACTGAAAAATAAATATGGATGGTCATTAAAACTTTGCTAAAACAACAAAGCTAGTGGTGGCCTAAAACCTTTGCAAAGTACTCTCTCTCTCTCTCTCTCTCTCTCTCTCTCTCTCTCTCTCTATATATATATATATATATATATATATATATATATATATATATATATATATATATATATATTACTGTGCACCACATGGGTTTCCTCCGGGTGCTCCGGTTTCCCCCACAGTCCAAAGACATGCAGGTTAGGTTAACTGGTGACTCTAAATTGACCGTAGGTGTGAATGTGAGTGTGAATGGTTGTCTGTGTCTATGTGTCGGCCCTGTGATGACCTGGCGACTTGTCCAGGGTGTACCCCGCCTCTCACCCATAGTCAGCTGGGATAGGCTCCAGTTTGCCTGCGACCCTGTAGGACAGGATAAGCTGCTATAGATAATGGATGGATGAATGGATGGATGGATGGATGGATGGATGGATAGTACTCTGCAAAGATACAAATGTATATAAGAAACTAAATTTAATGTCAGTAAAATGAGGCAATTTAGGAAGTTAGTAATAATCTTTGGAAATAAGAAATAAGCTTATTAATCCTAGATTTGTATCATTAAAATATCAAAATGAAAAACATTCGCCTATATGCAAGATGCACTTGCTGAGAAAACTTTGAACCAACTTTGAAAATTCCTAAAATTCCTCGGAGCTTATGGTCAGAAAACATTCTGCTAAATTAAAATTGTTAGCTGGATATGCGGCCTTAGATTTTTGTTGAGACATCATACAGCAGGAGATGTGAATAAGGCTTATCAAGGTCAAATTTGTTCTAAAATATTCTGGAGTCTTACAGTTTGAAAATATTAGGTTACTTTTTGCATGCCTGCAGTGTAGCCTGCATAATCATGGAGAAGATTCTGTGCCAGAGCAAAAAGATGATGGAAACAGACAGCATGGATCGGGACAGCAGCAGCAGCAGCAGCAGTGGTAAAGGCTGTGGTGTTGAAGCAGGAGCTCAGTTTTTCCAAAAACAAACAAATAAGCAAACAAACAAACAAACAAACAAACAAATAAATAAATAATCTACTTCCCTATCCTCATGGGCTGTGCGTAGTGTCAGAAAGAATAAGATTATGAGTACAGGTGGGGGAAATAAGGTTTCTCTGCAAGGTTACTGGACTTACTCTGCTGTGATATGGTGAGAAGGTTGGAAATCCTGGAGAGCCTCTGAGTAGAGTTGCTCCTCCTTTGAATTGAGCCAGATAAGGTGGGTTGGGAACCTTACATGGATGCCCCCAAGTCAGCTCCTAGCAGAGTTGTCTATATTCTGTCATCAGTCATGTCCCACTAGACAGAGATCCCAGGGCAGACTGAGGACCAGCTGGAGAGATTATATCTCACAGTTGGATGGGGACATCTGAGCATCTCCTAAGAGGAGCTGGAATCTATGGCTGGGGATTGAAAAGTCTGGGCTGACCTTCTCAATCTGTTGCCAATGTGAACCCCATTCCAAGTGGAAGGGAAATTAATTAATTAAAAAAAAAGGATTCATGATAGTCCTCTAAATTCTCTGTTGTCTTATAAATGTTTTTAGAGAAAAAGTATACATTAAGTATACATTATCAGCATCAGTACTTTACAGCAAACTGCTAGCTACACATGGTTAAAATGGCTCTTGTGCAATATACCGACTTACTTGTGCAATACTATCTGGGTAATACTGGTAATAACACCTGTACAATACTTAGTGCAATACCACCTTTGTAATACACTTATGTTAACTATATATCTGCAAACCTGTTAATTTATGCAAATTTGTTATTTTTTATCTCTAAATTTGTAGTTTATTTCTTTTATATATATATATATATATATATATATATATATATATATATATATATATATATATATATATCCTTTTTTGTATACTTAGTACTTTTGCACGACTCCTTCACTGCCTTATCTTTTTCTCTTTATATATTTTGCTGCTGTAACAATGTAAATTTCCCCTTGTGGGATAATAAAAGGCTATCGTATCTTATTAAGAAAAAAAGGTTTAAAGTGCACAACTGTTAGAAATACATTAATTTATTCACATTCAGTAAACACTTAATCCTGGTCGGAATCCTGTTGGATCCACATCCCATCTTGGGAACAATGGCCACAAGGTAGAAATACACTTTGGTTGGGATGCCAGTCCATTGCATTGCTCAGTATTATGTTATATATCTATACAGTGTTGTGTAAAACACACATGCACAGAAATGCTATAAAGCAAATATCATTTAAAAAAAGAATAAAATTAAAAGTTTCTATATATAGAAATTTGCTATAAAGAAAAGTAAAAAGAAATAAACTAAGCCAAGTCATTATTTGTCATGGTAGACTTGAAAAATGCATAACTATAATCAGGTGCATTTTGTGCACTTTTATGAGGAAGTTAAACAAAACCTCAATAATAATACAGAAGTCATAAAATAAACATAAGCAATATAGGTATGAACTATCAAGTCAAGTTTATTTGTATAGTGCTTTTAACAATAAACATTGTCGCAAAGTAGCTTTACAGAATTTGAACGACTTAAAACATGAGCTAATTTTATCCCTAATCTATCCCCAATGAGCAAGCCTGTGGTGACGGTGGCAAGGAAAAACTCCCTCAGACGACATGAGGAAGAAGCCTTGAGAGGAACTAGACTCAAAAGGGAACCCATCCTCATTTGGGCAACAACAGACAACATGACTATAACATTAACAGTTTTAATATGAAGTCAGCTTCGTGGATGTTATAAACTCTTCATTGATGAAAACTTGAGTGCAAAACTGTTCATGACAACTGCAGTCCTAAAGTTAGCAAGTCAACTGTAGTCCTCAGCCATAAAAGCATTACTGTAAGAGTCCAGAGCATCCTCCAGGTGTGACTTTCAACTGTCCACATGGGGCCGTCCTCCACAGGAGCGATGCGATGAGACTCCAACCAGACACAGGGCACCAGGATGGATCAGGCAGGTCTGAGGAGCAGAAGAGGTCAGCATCTTGATCCCAGGACTGACATGTAACTCAGAGGGACAGATTTTGGGGGAGGGAGGAAAAAAAACACAAGTTGTTAGGTATGCCCAATGTCACCTGAATAAGTAGGAACAGTATATATATTGCACTGAGTACAAGCAGGGACTCTGGCAACTAACTATGACAGCATAACTAAAAGGGGAGGGCCAGAAGGTAACACAGGCATGAGGGAGCCCCGGGACATAAAGCAGCCAGCCACTACACTGTCAACAAACTCGAGTGAGCAAGCGAGTGGGGGACTGACAGTATCCATACATCCCAGTTTACCAAAACACTCTATGTCTGAGGACCCTCCAGATCTACACCTTTACCTCATAAACACCATTAACAAAAGGCTTGACTAAACAGATATGTTTAGACTTAAACGCTGAGACTGTGTCTGATTCCTGAACATTACTTGGAAGGCAATTCCATAACTGTGGGGCTTTGTAAGAAAAGGCTCTGCCCCCTGATGTAGCCTTCACTATACGAGGTACCAGCAGATAGCCTGCACCTTTTGATCTAAGTAGGCGTGGCGAGTCATAGAGGACCAGAAGTTCACTCTGGTACTGTGGTGCGAGACCATTCAGTGCTTTAAAGGTCAATAGTAGTATTTTATAATCAATACGAAATTTGATTCTATGTATATATTAAAAAATATTATGTATTAAAAAAATAAGGAAGCCAAAAACTTCTGCACAATACTGTGCATTCATACAGTGTCTTGCAAAAGTATTCATCCCTCTTGGTGTTTGTCCTGTTTTGTCACATTACAAGATGGAATTAAAATGGATTTTTGCGGGATTAGCACCATTTGATTTACACAGTGTGCCTACCACTTTAAAGGTGAAATTGTTTTATTGTGACACAAACAATAATTAAGATGAAAAAATAGAAATCTGGAGTGTGCATAGATATTCACCCCCTTTCATGTGAAACCCCTAAATAAGAGCTGGTCCAACCAATTCACTTCATACCGTAAGTCACATAATTAGTTGATTAAGGGCCAACTGTGTGCAATCAAAGTGTCACATGATCTGTCACATGATGTCTGTGTAAAGCAACCTGTTCTGGAAGGACTCTGACTCTGCAATGCTGCTCAGCAAGCAACATGAAAACCAAGGAGCACTCCAAACAGGTCAGAGACAAAGTTGTGGAGAAGTATAGATCAGGGTTGGGTTATAAAAAATATCCCAAACTTTGAATATCCCAGGGAGCACCATTAAATCCATGATAGCAAAATGGAAAGAATATGTCACCACTACAAACCTGACAAGAGAAGGACGCCCACCAAAACTCACAGACCAGGCAAGGAGGACATTAATCAGAGATGCAACAAAGACACCAAAGATAACACTGAAGGAAATGCAAGATCCACAGCGGAGATGGGAGTATCTGTCCATAGGACCACTTTCAGCCATACATTCCACAGAGTGGGGCTTTATGGAAGAGTGGCTAGAAAAAAGTAATTGTTTAAGAAAACACATTTGGAGTTTGCCCAACAGCATGCGGCAGACTCCCCAAACACATGGAAGAAGATTCTCTGGTCAAATGAGACTAAAATTGATCTTTTTGGCCATTGTGGGAAATGCCATGTGTGGCACAAACCCATCACCCTGAGAACACCATTCCTACAGTGAAGCGTGGCGGTGGCAGCATCATGATGTGGGGATATTTTTCATCTGCAGGGACAGGGAAGCTGGTTAGGACTGAAGGAAAGATGAATGGCACTAAATACAGGGCAATTCTGGAGGAAAACTTGTTTGAGTCGGCCAGAGGTTTGAGACTGGGACGAAGGTTCACGTTCCAGCAGGACAATGACCCTAAACATACTGCTAAAGCTACACTGGAGTGGTTTAAACGGATACATTTAAATGTCTTGGAATAGCCTAGTCAAAGCCCAGACCTCAATCCAATTGAGAATCTGTGGGATAACTTGAAGATTGCTGTACACCAATGCAACCCATCTAACTTGAAGGAGTTGGAGCAGTTTTGCCTTGAGCAGTGCTTTAAGTGGGAAAAAATAAGTGCCGGTACTCACATTATTCGACTGTTGCCAGGTAAATTACACGGTGGGTGACAGTAACAGCAGACCAAGTAATATTTAAATAATTTTTACATTTTACAAATATTTTTACAAAATAAGTTTGTTTTTTATTGAGCTTTCACATTTCCAGATAATTTATGTTTATCTTGTTCATTTGGATATTGGCCCAAGGGAGGTCATCGGGGGGGGGGGGGGGGGGGGGACCTCAGGCTGATGCACAAGGGAACTGTGGACACACATGAGAGAAATACAGAGATAAAGATGTAGACAGTCCCTGTCATGGAGAACATTGGAGAAGTAACCTATGCAGTTGACAAGTAAATCAATCAGACTACATGACATACTCCTGAGATTGTGTCTATCATAACACAACAGTAGACAGAGACTGAAATATTTTAGACCTGATTGTGGTGTGTAGCTTAGCTGGGCAAATTCACACATTTGGGTGGACCAAAAACATGACATTATAGATGAACAAGATATCCATATACTTACATAATTAAGCTCAAGTCCTGACCAGGACGTCTGTTGTCCATCAAGCAAGGCAACAGGTAGAAAACTGGAACTGATTGTTCGGTGTGAACACACACGAGAGAAATACAGAGATAAAGATGTAGACAGTATATGTCATGGAGAACATTGGAGAAGTAAGCTATGCAGTTGACAAGTAAATCAATCAGACTAAAGGACATTCCTGACTTTGTGTCTGTCATAACACAACAGTAGTGAGAGACTCAAAAATGTTGGGCCTATTAGCGCCATGTTTTCTCTGAGTAATGGTAAGTTTGTTAATGTGTTTATTATTATGATTTTGCTCACATAAGTTATTTGTAATTTGGTGATTGTATATTCACCCGGTCCGTCAGTAGTCTGCGCTCTCTTTTGGCCTTTTTGAATCCACGCCAACATTCGCGATGTATGGTACTGTAGGTTAATTCGCTAAATTAAACTAAATTACCTCAGACCAACCGCAGAATCAGAGACTACCACAATGACCGCCCAGTAACTCAAACTCGCGCTAATGTTCAGCAGCACTCAACGTTCGCGAGACCTAGCGACACTTCAATATCCCTCCTCCTCTCGTCTCCTCCGTCCTCTGTCCTCCTCCGCCGTCAAACACACAGACTGTATACGGTCTATGGCAGCCCTATGGTCAGACACGGTGCCGGAGGGCAGAGGACACAATTGGAGGAGAGATATTGATATGTGTGAGCATACAGGAAGAGTATGATCACAAATTGCAAGGAGAGAAATAGAACTTTCTAGACAGAGTACGATGAGCTCGTGAGAAGTGCCAGTACGCCGTAAAAGGTCCCGGTACGCTAGGGGCTAAAATTGATAAGTGCCAGTACTCCGTACTGGTGCGTACCGGCCCACTTAAAGCACTGGCCTTGAGGAATGGGCAAAAATCCCAGTGGCTAGATGTGCTAAGCTAATTTAGACATACCCCAAAAGACTTGCAGCTGTAATTGTAGCAAAAGGTGGCTCTATAAAGTATCGATTTTGGGGGGTGAATACCTATGCACACTCCAGATTTCTGTTTTTTCGTCTTAATTATTGCTTGTGTCACAATAAAAAAAACCAATGTGGTACAATGGGTACACCCTGGACAAGTTGCCAGGTCATCACAGGTCGATAAAATAAATCACAATTCTACCTTACCTTTGAATAGTTTTAGACCAAACTTCGTAGCATCATTAGTGCTTTTAGGAACAGCATTTTCTTTCATAAGTTGTAATTCTTCCTCACTTACGGTGACGAAGTGATTGGCTGCCGTTTTGCTGAATCACTTGAAGTGATTATCGAGAAATAGTCCAAATCTCTTCACTAATCAGCGTGTGCAATTTCCTATAATCACCTCCATATTTATACTAACTTGCAGATATGCAGTGTGGCAGAACAGACTCTCATATGTTAAATGCACTGCACTGATGAAGGTGAAAGTCAGTGCAACAGGGAATTACATTCACTTATGACAAATTCTGTAGTTCAGTCTTCAAATTAGTGTTTTAGTAATTGAGACCGGTCTCAAGATCACTTTTTGAAGGTCTTGGTCTCGTCTCAGAATTGACCGCATTTTTACTTGGTCTTGTCTCGTTCTCAGACATAGAGGACTCGGGATTTTATTTGAAGACCACAACTGCAGGGATTTCACAAAATTGCCTGTGCATTGTCTGATTTATTTGTTGACATTGTTACTGTGACTGGATATAAAATTTCTTGCTTCAAATGCGACCAGTAATGTTACTCATTGCTAATTTGAAAATTTTCTTCCTGTTAACGGCTGTCACCCCTCCCAGCCTCCTTCACACATATTGGTCTGGTCCTGGTCTTGACTCGGTCTCACCCTGCCTTGGTCTTGGTTTTGACTTGATCTCAACCCCTTGAAGTCTTGGTCTTTCTTTGGTCTCAATACACTTTGGTCTTGGTTATGACTTGGTCTTAGTTTAGGTAGTCTTGATTACAACACTACTTCAAACACAATCTGATATTTCACTCAATATAACAAGCAGCATAACAGCAATAGAGAGCACTGCCCGTTTATGCCCTGCAGTCACTGATCAAAGACTCTTTTGGGCATAACTTGCAAATGCACAGATTAGTGTAAAAGTGCCTAATACATTGCTTTAGATAAAAAAAGGAAATTTCTATTTCACAAGTTACCTACGGGCGGCACGGTGGTGTAGTGGTTAGCGCTGTCGCCTCACAGCAAGAAGGTCCGGGTTCAAGCCCCGTGGCCGACGAGGGCCTTTCTGTGCGGAGTTTGCATGTTCTCCCTGTGTCCGCGTGGGTTTCCTCCAGGTGCTCCGGTTTCCCCCACAGTCCAAAGACATGCAGGTTAGGTTAACTGGTGACTCTAAATTGAGCGTAGGTGTGAATGTGAGTGTGAATAGTTGTCTGTGTCTATGTGTCAGCCCTGTGATGACCTGGCGACTTGTCCAGGGTGTACCCCGCCTTTCGCCCATAGTCAGCTGGGATAGGCTCCAGTTTGCGTGCGACCCTGCAGAACAGGATAAAGCGGCTAGAGATAATGAGATGAGATGAGAAGAACTAAAAGTATGAACCCTTCAGACCTGATTTGATGGGCATTGTATGACACTACTGCATGTCCTCCTAACCACCCACAAAGTTAACACTTAACATGTTGTACACATAACATACAGTAAAAAGCATTTCATTTTTCACTCCCCACATCAACCCCTATTGCACTATATGGACAAAGGTTTGTGGACACCTGACCAGCATGCCCATATTTGCTTCTTCTCCACCATGTTTCCACCAATTGGAAGCACACAGTTGTACAAAATGTATTTGTGTATTGTAGGATTATGATTTCCCTTCATTGGAACTAAGAGACCCAAACCTTTTCCAGCATCATAGTGCCCCTGTGCACAAAGTGAGGTCCATGAAGACATGGTTAGCCAAGGTTGGAGTGTTAGAACTCGATTTTCTTGCACAGAGCCCTGACCTCAACCCCACTGAACACCTTTGGGATGAATTGGAACGGCATCTACACCACAGCCCTCCTCATGCAACACAGACTGTTGTACACACAAGATTTCAGCTATTAAACATACTGTAATTATTGCACAAATCTGTTTATTACATATATAGTAGTTATTGGGGCGGCACGGTGGTGTAGTGGTTAGCGCTGTCGCCTCACAGCAAGAAGGTCCTGGGTTCGAGCCCCGGGGCCGGCGAGGGCCTTTCTGTGTGGAGTTTGCATGTTGTCCGTGTGGGTTTCCTCCGGGTGCTCCGGTTTCCCCCACAGTCCAAAGACATGCAGGTTAGGTTAACTGGTGACTCTAAATTGACTGTAGGTGTGAATGTGAGTGTGAATGGTTGTCTGTGTCTATGTGTCAGCCCTGTGATGACCTGGCGACTTGTCCAGGGTGTACCCCGCCTTTCGCCCGTAGTCAGCTGGGATAGGCTCCAGCTTGCCTGCGACCCTGTAGAAGGATAAAGCGGCTAGAGATAATGAGATGAGATAGTAGTTATTGCACATATTGCCTAGTTATTGCACTTACTGCATATATTGTAGTTAGAAAAGCTTGAACATCTCATCTCTTTATCTCTAGCCGCTTTATCCTGTTCTACAGGGTCGCAGGCAAGCAGGAGCCTATCCCAGCTGACTATGGGCGAAAGGCGGGGTACACCCTGGACAAGTTGCCAGGTCATCACAGGGCTGACACATAGACACAAACAACCATTCACACTCACATTCACACCTACGGTCAATTTAGAGTCACCAGTTAACCTAACCTGCATGTCTTTGGACTGTGGGGGAAACCGGAGCACCTGGAGGAAACCCACGCGGACACGGGGAGAACATGCAAACTCCGCACAGAAAGGCCCTCGCTGGCCACGGGGCTCGAAGCCGGACCTTCTTGCTGTGAGACAACAGCGCTAACCACTACACCACCATGCTGCCCCAAGCTTGAAGATGGTTAAGGTTATGTTTAAGTAACATTCCAAAATGAAGTTTCAAACTTTAACTGAGTCTATATTGGTATGACATCTGAAGAGAATCAGCAAAAGTGA
The DNA here is from genome assembly GCF_027579695.1 of Neoarius graeffei. Lineage (NCBI taxonomy): Eukaryota > Metazoa > Chordata > Actinopteri > Siluriformes > Ariidae > Neoarius > Neoarius graeffei. Next base: position 30,734,683 of record NC_083573.1, on the reverse strand, counting down.
AATTTTCTATCTTTTTTTATAGGACAATGCAGATAAAGCCCATGACTATAAACCGTAATATGATAACCTGCGATAAATTGGTGGAGAATTAATCTGACTTTTTCTCCTTGTAGGCTGTTCACCTGTGCTTGTGTGTTTTTATGACATTGTTTACAGACCAGCTGTCTTTCCTGCCTTTTCTGCTCACTTCTTTGGGCATTTGCATTATAATTCAGGTTTAATTGGTACTGTTTGATTCATTTTGGGTCACATCAGGTGATTAATCAGCACAGATCTCTCTGTAGAGAGGCTTATTCAGAAGCAGTGATCGAGCTCTGGATCGCTCCTGATGGATTTTCACGCTCTGTGCTGCACTCTGCATCTGCTGACATTTACAGGTGAACATACTTAATATATCTCCAGGTTCAACCATTTTTTAATACTCGTTCATTCTTAGGATATACAACCCCATATCAGGAAAAGGTCAGATGTATGGAAAATGCAAATAAAAAAAGAAAGCAGTAATTTCCACATTTACTTTGACTTGTATTTCATTGCAGACAGTATGAACCCAAGATATTTCATGTTTTGTCTGAGCAACTTCATTTCAGCTGTTAATATGCATCCATTCCTGTGTTTCAGGCCTGTAACACATTCCAAAAAAATGTTGGGATAAGGGAAATTTAGGGCTAGTAATGAGGTAAAATAAATGAATAATGATGTAACTTGAAAGAGGTATGTTAACAGGTGATTGTAATCATGATTTGGTACAAAATCGGTATCGAGGAAAGGCCTAGTCTTTGAGGGGCAAAGATGGGCTGAGGATCTCCAGTTTGTCAACAAATGCATGAGAAAATTATTGAAATGTTTAAAAAGAATGTTCCTCAAAGAAATATAGGAAGGGATTTGGATATTTCACCCTCTAGGGTGCATAATACCATTAAAAATTCAAGGAATATGGAGGAATTTTGGTGCATAAAGATCACACCCGTGATCTCCGGCTCCTCAGACGGCAGTGCATCAAGAACCATCATTCATCTATAGCTGATATAACCACAAGGGCTTGGGATTAGTTTGTCACCTGGCATCCCCAAATGCAAGTTAAAAAATTATTGTGCCAAAAGGAAGCTTTATTTTAACTGTTTCCAGAAGTGTCATTGGCTTCTCTGAGCTCAGAGTTATCTGGGATGAACCATCACACAGTAGAACCATGTATTGTATTTAGAATAATCAGTATTCCAGGTCTGTTTTGGAAGAAATAGATGCTGTGTGCCCCAGACCAAAAATAAAAGGACCGTCCAGACTGTTACCAGCAACAAGCAAAAGTCAGGGTCTGTCATGGTATGGGGTTGTGTCAGTGCCCTTGGCAAAGGTAACTTACACTTCTGTGATGGCAGCATTAATGCAGAAAAGTACATTGAGATTTTGGTGCAACACATTCTGCCTTCAAGGTGACATCTTTTCCAGGAATATTTCAACAAGACATTGTAAAATCCATTCTGCACACATTACAAAGGCAGGGCTGTGGAAGAAGAGGGTGTGTCCCCTCTGTCCCCAATAGAAAATGTATGGCAAATTTTGAAATGAAAAATATGACAACAATGACTCTATATTTTTGCACTCCTGAAGACCTGTTTGCAGGAAGAATGGGACAAAATAACACCTGAAACACTTCATCACTTGGTGTCTTCAGTCCCTAAACATCTTTTAAGTGTTGTGAGAAGGAATGGTAACATTACAAAGTGGTAAGTGCTTTACCAGCCCAACTTTTTTTTAAATGTGTTGCAAAAATCAAAATTAAAATGTATTTATTTTGAAAAAACAATAAAATTCATGAGATAAAAGATAAAAAAAAATGTGCTGTTGTATTGTTTTGAGTGCAAGGCAAGTCAAAGATTATTTACAAATCATTGGTTTCAGTTTAAATTTCAACACACCGTCCCAACTTTTTCTGATTTGGGGTCGTATATAAAGAAGAATCCAAAAAAGAATTTCAGTATAGCCTACTTGAATAATTTATAACTAATATATATATATATATATATATATATATATATATATATATATATATATATATATATATATATATATATACACAGTGCCCTCCACCATTATTGGCACCCCTCATTAAGATATGTTCTTAGGCTTCTAATAAATTCATTTTTTAAAAATAATACAGGACAACAATGCAAAAAAAAAAACCCAAAGAAAAATCCAACCTTTAATTCAAATGCATTTATTCAGTGGGAAAAAAAAAATCCCACATTAAGAAACAATTCTTTTACATGAAATAATGTGTACCACAATTATTGGCACCCCTGATGTTAATACTTTGTACAACCCCCTTTTAGACTTAGACAAAAACTTTATTTATCCCCGAAGGGCAATTAGAAGGGCGAAGAGCAGTACATTAAAAGAGCAAGAAAATAAAATCACAAAAAGAATATAATCACAAAAATGGGTGGGCAAAAAAACAAACAAAAACAAACAAACAGCGTATTATGTACAATATACAATGGCAGGCCTGTTGCCAGTAACAAAGTGAAAAAAAAAAGGCAGCAGATAAAATATGGCAAATAAATAAAATGACACATGGATAAAATTAAAATGACAATATGATTAGAGTGACATTGTAGTTAAAGTGACAAGGTGATATTGTGATATTGCACATCAGGACATGTGATATTGCACTAGAGTATTGTACAGAAGACTTAAGTTATTGTAACTGTCTTAGACTTCTTAGAGTTCAGGAGGAGAATAACACTTGGAACAAAGGTTGCTCTCCTCCTCTGGGTCTTACAGGCCGGACAACGGAACCTGCAACCAGATGGCAGCTGCTCAAATGCTTGGAACAAAGCATGAGTCGAGTCCTTAAGAATTCGATGAGCCAGGCCGTTAGCCTGCTGCTCGTACACAGTATTCAGGTGGTGAGCAGGAAGTCCAATAATCTTAGAACACACCTTGACAATATTATGCAGGCGGTTCCTATCCTGTACAGTAATGGAGTAATACCAACAGCAAATAGAAAAAGCTAAAACACTTTCAATGAATGTATAACAGAATGTCAACAAGATGTTCTGACTGACAGAAAATGAGTTCAGTTTCCTTAGTAGGTACATCCTCTGGTGACACTTCCTCAGGATCCCTTCTGTGTTGGAAGAGAACCTCAGTTGGCAGTCCAGAAACAAGACAGCACTTAATCTTCTCCTATAACATTTCACAAGATGGGAGAATACAGAAAGAGAGATCTTCGACCATTCCTCTTTGCACAATCTCTCTAAATCATCCAGAGTCCTGGGTCCTCTCCTGTGCACTCTCCTCTTCAGCTCACCCCACAAGTTTTCAATTGGGTTGAGGTCTGGGGACTGAGATGGCCATGGGAGGAGCTTGATTTTGTGTCTGGTGAACGATTTTTGTATAGATTTGGCCACATGTTTAGGGTCATTATCTTGCTGAAAGACCCATTGATGACCCATCTTCAGCTTTCGGGCAGAGGCCACCAGATTTTGATTTAAAATGTCCTGGTATTTCAAAGAGTTCATTATGCCATGCACCCTAACAAGGTTCCTGGGGCCTTTGGAAGAGAAACAGGCCCACAGTATCACCGATCCTCCCCCATACTTCACAGTGGGCATGAGGTGCTTTTCTGCATACTCATCTTTTGTGTTACACCAGATCCACTTAGAGTGTTTGCTGCCAAAAAGCTCTATCTTGGTCTCATCTGACCAAAGCACATGGTCCCAGTTGAAGTCTCAGTACCGCTTAGTGAACTCCAGACATTTATGTTTATGCTTGTAAGTGAGAAAAGGCTTTTTCCATGCATGCCTCCCAAACAGCTTGTTGGCATGTAGATAGCGTCTGATGGTTGTTATGGAGACTTTGTGACCCCAAGATGCTACTCTTTGATGCAATTTTCTAACAGTGAGCTTTGGAGAACTTTTTACTTCTCTTCACTGTGTGTGGTGGCAAGATAAACTTGCATCCTCGTCCAGGCTTGTTTGCCACGGTTCCAGTTGTTTTCAACTTATTGATGATTCCTCTGACTGTAGGTATGGGCAGGTGTAGGTGAGTGGCTATTTTCTTGTAGTCATTGCCTGACTTATGAAGGTCGACACACATCTGCCTTACTTGAACGGTGTGTTCTCTTGTCTTTCCCATGTTGAAGAGTGGATAAGAGAAATAGGCCTCTGTGTCACATCATATTTATACCCCAGGGAAAGAGGATGTGATGAATTACTAATTAAAGGTTCCTAGATACTCTGATCAACTTTATAAACTACAGTAGAAATGACAGAAATGCTTCAATTACATTTATTTTCTAGGAATTGTTATGGGTGCCAATAATTGTGGAACAGGTGATTTTATGAAAAATCATTATTTCTTAGTCAGGAATTTTTTTTTTAATTCACTTGAGTTAAAGGTTACATTTTTCTACAATTTTCAGAGTGAGATTATGCTTCTGCAATAAAAATTTAATTTATTTTAAGGCTTTTAACACATCTTAACCAGGTGTGCCAATAATTGTGGAGGGCGCTGTGTGTATATATAAATAAGAAACCACTGCAAAATTATGAGTTTCTCTGGTTTTACTTTCTATAGGTATGTGTTTGAAGAACATGAATATTTCTGTTTTATCCCATAAACTACTTACAATATTTCCCCCAGATTCCACACAATAATATTGTCACTTGGAGCATTTAATTGCAGAAAATGACAACTGGTCAAAATAACAAAAAAGATGAAGCATTTTCAGACCTTGAATAATGCATACAAATCAACATCATATTCGATTGTAAACAACACAATACTAATGTTTGAACTTAGGATGAGTTCAGAAATCAGTAGTTGGTGGAATAACCCTGACATTTAATCACAGCTTTCATGTGTCTTGGCATGCTCTCCGCCAGTCTTTCACATTGCTCTTGGGTGATTTTATGCCACTGCGGGTGCAAAAAATTCAATCAGCTCAGCTTTGTTTGATGGCTTATGACCATACAGTGGGGCAAAAAAGTATTTAGTCAGCCACCAATTGTGCAAGTTCTCCCACTTAAAAAGATAAGAGAGGCCTGTAATTTTCATCATAGGTACACTTCAACTTTGAGAGACAGAATGGGGGAAAGAATCCAGGAAATCACATTGTAGGATTTTTAATGAATTAATTTGTAAATCCCGAGGTCATTTCCCGATCCCTTCCCGTCTCTCTCTCTCCTGCTCATTTCCTGTCTCTGCACTGTCCTGTCCAATAAAGGTGCAAAAAGCCCAAAAAAAATCTTAAAAAAAAAATAAGTATTTGGTCACCTACAAACAAGCAAGATTTCTGGCTCTCACACACCTGTAACAACTTCTTTAAGAGGCTCCTCTGTCCTCCACTCGTTACCTGTATTAATGGCACCTGTTTGAACTCGTTATCAGTATAAAAGACACCTGTCCACAACCTCAAACAGTCACACTCCAAACTCCACTATGGCCAAGACCTAGCAGGTAGGTAAGCAGCTTGGTGTGAAGAAATCAACTGTGGGAGCAATTATTAGAAAATGGAAGACATACAAGACCACTGATAATCTCCCTCGATCTGGGGCTCCACGCAAGCGCTCACCCCATGGGGTCAAAATGATCACAAGAACGGTGAGCAAAAATCCCAGAACCACACGGGGGGACCTAGTGAATGACCTACAGAGAGCTGGGACCAAAGTAACGAAGGCTACCATCAGTAACACACTATGCCGCCAGGGACTCAAATCCTGCAGTGCCAGACGTGTCCCCCTGCTTAAGCCAGTACATGTCCAGGCCCATCTGAAGTTTGCTAGAGAGCATTTGGATGATCCAGAAGAGGATTGGGAGAATGTCATATGGTCAGATGAAACCAAAATAGAACATTTTGGTAAAAACTCAACTTGTCGTGTTTGAAGGAGAAAGAATGCTGAGTTGCATCCAAAGAACACCATACCTACTGTGAAGCATGGGGGTGGAAACATCATGCTTTGGGGCTGTTTTTCTCCAAAGGGACCAGGACGATTGATCCGTGTAAAGGAAAGAATGAATGGGGCCATGTATCGTGAGATTTTGAGTGAAAACCTCCTTCCATCAGCAAGGGCATTGAAGATGAAACGTGGCTGGGTCTTTCAGCATGACAATGATCCCGAACACACCGCCCGGGCAACAAAGGAGTGGCTTCGTAAGAAGCATTTCAAGGTCCTGGAGTGGCCTAGCCAGTCTCCAGATCTCAACCCCATAGAAAATCTTTGGAGGGAGTTGAAAGTCCGTGTTGCCCAGCGACAGCCCCAAAACATCACTGCTCTAGAGGAGATCTGCATGGAGGAATGGGCCAAAATACCAGCAACAGCGTGTGAAAACCTTGTGAAGACTTACAGAAAATTTTTGACCTCTGTCATTGCCAACAAAGGGCATATAACAAAGTATTGAGATGAACTTTTGTTATTGACCAAATACTTATGGTATTTTCCACCATAATTTGCAAATAAATTCTTTAAAAATCAGACAATGTGATTTTCTGGATTTTTTTTCTTATTTTGTCTCTCATAGTTGAGGTATACCTATGATGAAAATTACAGGCCTCTCTCATCTTTTTAAGTGGGAGAACTTGCACAATTGGTGACTGACTAAATACTTTTTTGCCCCACTGTACATCTTCCTCTTGATCACATTCCAGAGGTTTTCAATGGGGTTCTGGTCTGGAGCTTGGGCTGGGCATGACAGGGTCTTGATCTTGTGGTCCTCCATCCACACCTTAATCGACCTGGCTGTGTGGCATGGAGCATTGTCCTACTGGAAAACCGAATCCTCAGAGTGAGGGAACATTATCAGAGCAGAAGGAAGCAAGTTTTCTTCCAAGATAACCTTGTACATGGCTTGATTCATGAACAAGATTCATGAATCAAGCCATGTACAAGGTTATCTTGGAAGAAACAAAAACTATTATATATTGCAGGAAGAATGGGACAAAGTAGGTTATAAACAAAAATCTGCCCTATTCCAGCCTTGCTGAAGTACTCCCAGATCAGCACCAATCCTTCACCAAATTTCATAATGGGTGCAGGATACTGTGGCCTGTAGGCCTCTCCAGGTTTCCATCTAACCATTAGACAACCAGGTGATGGGAAAAGCTCAAAAATTGGGCTCATCAGAGATGACCTTACTCCAGTCCTCTATGGTCAAATCCTTTTTGTCTTTAGCAAACCTCAGCCTGGCTCTTCTTGGCTTCTCATTGATGGAGGGCTTTTTTTTCTAGCTTTACATGACTTCAACCCCGCCCAGAGGAGCCTGTTTCGAACCGTCCTTGTCATGCACTTAACCCCAGCTGCCATTTGCCATTCTTTTTGTAGGTCACTTGATGTCATCCTACAGTTGTTGAGTGACACTCCAAGGAGTTGATGGTTATTCCAGTCAGTGGAGAGTCGTTTTTTGCTCTCTGCCAGTCAGTACCTTTTTTGTCCCCAATGTCTGCTGCTTGACCTTGTTCTGCTGTCTTTGAAATTTTGAGGATGGAAGCAACCTGATGCTTACTGTAACCCTCTGCCAGTAAAGACAGGATCAAACCCTTCTTTTTCTCAAAACGTTCTTTTTAACTCTTTTGGCATGATGAATAGATATTTTTGTATTCTAATTAAATTTAAACTACTACTAGCACTGTTTTTTGCCATCCAAACTGGTCCTCTTGCAGGAGGATAGTGAGGACCACAGCAGTGTTTTTTATACTTTTCCACATTAAATAAGATTTGGTTCAGATGATCACCTAATCAGTACCTCATTAAGTCAAATGAGGTGAGCTTGTGTTGGAATTCCAACACAGACACTGGAATGAAATGGCTGCTGTACATAGAGATGCTGATTTAAGAAAAAAAATTGAAGTGGTCTCTCTCTCTCTCTCTCTCTCTCTCTCTCTCTCTCTCTCCTCTCTCTGTATATATATATATATATATAAAACTTTGTTTAGTAGCCCAAAATCCTATAAATGTTTTAATGAATGTATGATGTACAACAACAACAACATCAAAAAATACAAAAATACAGAAATTGTCTTGTTTAATCCATTTTAGTAAGTCCTTTATTATGAAGGTGATATAATGGACAGACTCGTTGAAACCACAGGCAACTGCATTAACATGACATGAGAAGCCTGGCTGCTCTTAAAATTTCATTAAAAAATGTGCCAATGAAATGTTTCTGTATTAAATGTAGAAATATCTAGTTCTATATTATTAATCACTGTTGGTGAAATTCAATATTTTTGAAAATTCAATAAATGAAAATCTCTCTGCAGTATCATTGATTTAATGCAAAACTGAAGTCCTCAGATATCACGCTGTGAATTATTCATGCATGGCTTCAATACACGGCTTCAATTCTATTACAAAGGAGTAAGGTTTATAATTGTTAACTATTGTAAATACATTGTAAGTATAATGTTTGATTATTTTGGTTGGTTTCAGGAGTTTGTTTATTTATGGGTCTAGCTGTCATTACTTTCTTCAGTGAAATTTAGATAGCTAGTTAGCAGCTTAGCTGCTTTTTAGTGTGAGCTGCCAGGTGTAGCACCGGGGCTGCCCCGGTAGCAGGCCCGTTTCAAGCTATTTGGGGGCCCTAGGCAAAGGGGGATCTGGGGCCCATAATTATCCCCCCCTCGACGAAAGGCCTTATGGCCGCCTACCCACTGAAGACTTAATAAATAAACATCACACATATTGTAATCATTCTTACGATTTTTACTTAATAAATGAACTCTTTACATTATTATAAATAATTATCAAACCCAATTAAACACAAGAATAGACAAAATACACACACACACACACACACACACACACATATATATATATATATATATATATATATATATTTTTTTTTTTTCACTGAAAACGTGATGATATACATAAAAGTAATGGACTGCAAATAATATTTGGCTCTACTACCTTACATTCTGGGGTAACAAAGACTGTGCAGATCCGGACAAAACTGAGTTTAAGTCCCATTGAAAGAAGTACCGTTTTCTCGCTTATCATGTCCAAAGTCTGACTTGAGCTGCGGCGATATTACACCAATATGCCCCATTCCCAACGTTATAGTCCCAAACTAACTATGACTATGACATTTTGATAAACACAATAAGTTAATCTGGGAGAAGTTGACAGTCTTTCACCTATTTATGTGGCACATATTAGAATTTTTAGCCAGTCCTTGCAAGTTTGTAAGCCTGTTGTGCATGACAACGTTTACATCACTGTTATAAACACTGTCTACAAGATAACTACCATTAACGTAAGCTAGCTACCAAATTTGCTTGTCGACCCGCTTGGTATTAATGAGTGTGTACATTCTCACTTACCAGTGTCTTGTTTTTTCTGCCTTCCTCTTCCCTTTTCTTCTTTCTCTTCTGGCTCCCTAAGGGGTAATTTCGCTTCATATTTGATTTTGTTTTTTTTTTTGCCGCGGAGCTCTGCAACCACTTGACTGGACGGAGATGGGCATTGAGGGGTTGACAACAGACTGTCATTGCACTTTTCGGTCAAAGCATGTAGGGAGGCACTGTTGTGCATTAGGGGCCCCCCTTGAAACTAGGGTATTTCAACAAGTGTCATTAGGCGCTGCGCTGCCGCGCTCAAAAAGTTGTCATTGCTATTGAATGCATAACCAGTCGTTCGGCAGCGGGGGCCCTTCGAGGACTGGGGCCCTAGGCAATTACCAAGTCTGCCTACCTTGTTGCAACGGGTCTGCCCAGTAGAGCGTTCACACGGTACAAAGTTATACCAGTGTAGCCCCTGAAAGCTGCTTAAACCGGTGCAAATCTAACCCTGCTCGGGAGGTGGTTTAAGAAATTTACTCCGGAGTAAATGCTAGTTTGCGGGGCAGCACTGATATAAAATGGGACGTCTGAAACCACCAGCTGCCACTGGCTGAAACAGATCAGAGTGATTATTATCTAAATAAGGAGAGCTAATAGTGTTGGTACAGTGATTACACATGTCTTGTTTATATTTCATTAGTGTTGAGATCTTATTTGTGCTGGTGTCCACCTGAGCCCTGTATATTTTTTAACCCCCACTGCCAGCGTCCAATGTTATCACAGTACCAAGTAAAATAGAGCTGGTTGAGTTCAACAGCACTGTGAATCTTGGCTTTTCTGCGTCTGGTTCCTCTCTTTCTTTTATTTGGCTGAATCACAGCTCTGAGGTAACAGCAGGGGGCAAGTTCAGCTAACCGACAGCAACAGCAGACTGACCATTACCAGTGTGATCAGAAGTGACATAGGCCCATACCAATGTGAAGTGCCCAATGGCTTTGGTAAAGCAATAGCCTCACCATTTATTGTGAGTTATTTCACATACTGCAACTTGTTGACAGCCACAAGGTTTATCTAACAAGATATACAGTACCAGTCAAAAGTTTGGACACACCTTCTAACTCAATGTTTTTCTTTATTTTTATTAATTAAAAGTCACCTCATGTCTTAAAGTAATGATGGATGTCATTTCTCTTTACTTAGTTGAGCAGTTCTTGACATAATATGGGTTACTACAGTTGTGGAATAAGGCTATTTACTGTATTTTTATTATTTACTGTTTGATCACAAACGCACAAAGAAGGTAAGAAAGTAAGAAGGTAAGAAGGTAAGTAACACCTGTTAATTGAAAAGCATTCCAGGTGACGACCTCATGAAGCTGGTTAAGATAATGCCAATAGTGTGCAAAGCGTCATCAAGGAAATGGTGGCCACTTTGAAGAATCTAATCTATGAAACATATTTTAACACTTTTTGTTTACTACATAATTCATACATGTTCCATATGTTATTTCATAGTTTTGAGTCTTCAGTATTGTTCAACAATGTGGAAAAGAGTCAAAATACAGAAAAATCTATGAATGAGTAGGGGTGTCCAAACTTTTGACTGCTACTGTATGTAATATGTCTTACAGCTAGCATTACTGTCAGAGCTACTACTATAGAATATGAATCAACATTCTCTGAACAGTCAGATTCAAGAATACAACAGTGTTTTGGTGTAAATATAATTTATATACAGAGGTGGGAAAATAAGTTAGTGGTTGGAAAAGCAGACTATATCTGAGAGCTTTCAGAACAGAAAAAAATGTATACTCTGAGAAGGAATGTGTAGAAAAATTACACAAATTATGTGGAGCACTCTAGTTTACACATTTTGTGTCAATATTAAATAAAATTGTGTTGGAAGAATTTAACTTTTGTACACGTAATTATGTGTAGTTTTAAAATGAACACAACCTGTGAATTTGGTTACAACATTCAACACAATATGACTTAGACTTAGACTTAGACAATCTTTATTGTCATTCAGTATGCAACAAGTGTACAGCAAACAAAATTTCATTGCAAATTGACTCAGCACAGAAATAAATATGAAGAGTATTAAATTAAATTATGCAGCAGAAATATTATAAAGTGCAATAGTATAAAGTGACCTGTGGAATTTGGAATGTTCAAGTTATAAATAGAAGTTTAGATTTTGGGTTTGGAATTCAGCAGTCTGGTGGCCTGGGGGGAAAAGCTGTTACAGAACCTGGTGGTCCTGCACCTAATGCTACAGAACCTCTTTCCAGAGGCCAGAGGGGAGAACAGTCTATGGAGCACTTGCATGTGACGTCACAGCCGATCCAGATTGTGACAGACGCCATCTTGTCGGTCAAACGCCATATTTCCGCCTTCTACTTCTGGTTCTACTTCTGCTTCTACCTTTTCTTCTGGAAAACCCTACTATATACAATTCTACTACAACAGCTGCGGCTACAAGCTCTCCCTACCTGTGCACGTTTTTTATGTTTTTTGTGTGTATTTTTGCATGTTGTTCGTCTGTACTGGACTTCAATATCCACTACAACCGTATGGACTTACTGGACATTGGTTTCCAGCAGAAAATGACGGTTTGTAGCGATTTCCATCGCATGCACAACATTCCGGACGAGATAGCGAGACCAGCGGGGTCTCCGTGGATTGTTATCGGAAGCAAAGCGAAGGAGGCGGCGTCAGGAGAGGAAGCAAAAGCGAGGCTGCAGAGCCGGTGTTCTGTAAAGTTATCCTACCTCTTGGATTTGTCCTACCAAGCCTACTGCGCATGCGCGAAATCCAGGAGGGTACACCGGCCTGTTGACTAAGCTCAGAAAACAGCCACTCAAACCTCCACTGCTAAGCCTCTATCTCTCCAACGCCAGATCCATGGTAAACAACACGGACGATTTGGAATTACAGCTGGAATTACCTTATTCTATTCTATAATCGGCTGGTCAGTGCTATACTCAATACTTAAGTGACTTACCCGTCCAATGAGGATTATTTTCTTGTTTACAAGATGCCACATCTGAGGAGGGCTGACAAATCCTGAATTTCTGTAAAGATAACTGTGCAGAGATTTATAAGCACGCAGTGCTTCACCACTGAACAGCGAGGGAAAGTTGATGAGGTAATTATACACGTCTGGGTATTCCACCTCTGGCAGTTCAACATCCACTGACACGGTCATGAAAATTCCGTCCGGTAAGCCATAAGGGTCACTAATCTGTAGATCGTTTATTTTAGACATATATCTAGTTATCTGTTCATTAGAAAAATGAGCCGTGTAGTCCGTCGGTTGAAATTGATCCATTCTGTACACGAGTGCAGCAGTATTCAGCTGTATTTTTTACCGACAAGATGGCGGCTGTGTACTTTCCGGTCACGTGACTGCAAGATCTCTATAGTGAGGGTGTGAGGGGTCACTGATGATGTTTCTGGCTTGAGACATACAACGACTTGGTGCAATGTCCTGAATGGACGGAAAAGAAGTCCCAATGATTTTCTCTGCTGTCCTCACCACTCTCCTCACATTCTTCCAGTCAGAGGCACTGCAGCCTTCACACCACACAGAGATGCAGCTGGTTAGAACACTCTCTATGGTGCTTCTGTAGAATGTAGTGAGGATGGGCAGGGGCAGGTGGGCTCTTCTCATCCTACGCAGGAAGTGCAGATGTTGCTGTGCCTTCTTGACCAGTGATGCGGTGTTCACAGACCAGGTGAAGTTGTCTGTGATGTGCACCCCCAGGAACTTGGTGCTATTGACCACCTCCAGGGCCATGTTGTTGAGGAGAAGTGGAGTGTGGCTGGGTTGGTTTTTCCTGAAACCACATGTGTAGACTGATCTGCTCTACAAAGATTCAGTGTCCAGTTTTTTCAGTTCATAGTCTAATAATGAGGGCGGTACGGTGGTGCAGTGGTTAGCACTGTTGCCTCACAGCAAGAGGATTCTGGGTTTGAGCCCAGTGGCCAGTGGGGCCTTTCTGTGTGGAGTTTGTATGTTCCCTTCATGTCTGCGTGGGTTTCTTCTGGGTGCTCTGGTTTCCCCCACAGTCTAAAGACATGCAGTTAGGTTAACTGGCTACTCTAAATTGCCCATGTGAGTGTGCAGAAAGAAACTGGCCACCCTACTGCTACAATGCTGGCCAAGTCAACCAAACATGGTTTGCCTCAAGCCTGGATGGGATTCAGCAGTGACAACCACAAAGAGTCAGATAATGATATTGATTTTTCATGTTGTTTTCATTTTATTGTATACTGATGTACATACAATATAATATTTTATATAATAATCACTTCACTATGTGAATCACTAAAAAAAATCCACAGCTCAGTGGTCATTGAATGCCTCCGAACATCCTTTGTGTTTCTCAGAGATGATGTAAACAACAGTGCTAACGCCAGCCATTTAGAAGCTCATCAGTACTTACTTACTACTCACAGTATAATACACTGGCCCTTTGCGGATAAGATTAAAGACCCCTGTTTACAACCCCCTGGAAATCAGTGGAATGATAGTAACTCAGGTGAGGGATTTCAGTGGGGGAATTTTAACTAATGGGGTGACTCAAATAGTGTTACATTAATGCAAGCTGTCTCTATCTTCAGCTTGAATAATGTTAGCTTCCTACTTGTTTTTAACAACTATATTCAGTGTGCTCTTGAAGCAGGTAAAGGTTGGTTTATGTTGTAGTTACAGTAGTAGTTGATTTTTTTAAAAAATTTTTTGGTGAGTGTGTGTTTCGTGCATGGTGTCACTAGGTAATGCTGACTTCCAGTGGCTTTGCCTGGAGTGTGTGACAAACATCATGGGAGTTGTATAATGTCAAAATTGCCATTTTGATGGTGAGAGGATTCACACTGGTGACAGCTAGCACAAAATACTTGAAGTAAGTTGTACTTGAAATCATTTCTGAATGTATATTTTGCATTTCATGCAAAAATGACATCATCTGCTACTGTTATTCTTAATACTAGTTTAGTTTGGCTTCTAACAGAATTGTTAGACCATGTATTTTACTTTAGACATTTTGACAGATTTGCTAACTTTAATGTCAAAACAGCACAGGCAGATAATTTACATGGCACAAATACAGCAAGGAATTTTTTTTTTAAATATGGTTGCTCAGCTTGCAAGATGGAAATTTATCTTGTGAGAGATTTTACATAGTTGTGTGCCATTTTTATTATTATTTAGTTTGTACTTGGTATTATTAAAGAGCCTGGCTAGAATTATAAGCTTGATTAATTTTTCAGCACCATGAGGCGGGAATATTATTTTTCTTCTTGCGTACTAAGTCAGCTGTATAGCTAACCAAGATGTACCTCACATAGCAATTGCTAGCTTAATCCAATTATTTCCCATGACAGCAATCCTTTTAATATGAATAAGTTTCAGAAAAGGGGCGGCACGGTGGTGTAGTGGTTAGCGCTGTCGCCTCACAGCAAGAAGGTCTGGGTTCGAGCCCCATGGCTGGCGAGGGCCCTTCTGTGTGGAGTTTGCATGTTCTCCCCATGTCCGTGTGGGTTTCCTCCGGGTGCTCCGGTTTCCCCCACAGTCCAAAGACATGCAGGTTAGGTTAACTGGTGACTCTAAATTGACCGTAGGTGTGAATGTGAGTGTGAATGGTTGTCTGTGTCTATGTGTCAGCCCTGTGATGACCTGGCGACTTGTCCAGGGTGTACCCCGCCTTTCACCCGTAGTCAGCTGGGATAGGCTCCAGCTTGCCTGCGACCCTGTAGAACAGGATAAAGCGGCTAGAGATAATGAGATGAGATGAGAAGTTTCAGAAAATATAGTTCAGATCTGTAAGAATGTTGGTGTATGAATGTGTAGCTGCAGCCTCATGCTACTTAACATTAAGTGTATAGATTTTATGTTGGGGGAAGGAAATAAGCTGTGATATCAGCTAATACTTTATGTAAAAATACTGTAAAAGATGGCTACTACATTATCTGTCTCAATGTTAACATTTATTAATTTATGCAGCATAATTAATATTATGCAGCAAAATGGACCCATCTGGAAATTATCCTGCAGCCAGTGATTCCTGGATCCTTGAATAATCAGATCTACATCAAGCCAAGAAACTGGACTGGAGACCAGAGGTTTAAGCTGAGATACATGAAAGGTAGGGTGAACACGTCGCATGGTGAGTGGTAATGCCAGTCTAACAGAACATGGGTTGATTACCTTCTTGATGAGGAAGGGTCCAAGGAACCTGGGTGCTAGCTTGCGAGAGATGGTCCTAAGTGGCAGGTGGCACATGGAGAGCATAACTCATTGACCTACTCGGTAGGTGGGTGCCTTGGAGCGACGTTTGTCGGCCTGCCTCTTGGATGCGAGTGCGGAGTGAATGAGTCTTCTCCGGGCCAATGCCCACGTCCTCCTGCAGCAGCATATAAAGATCTGGGCTGAGGGTATGGCGACCTCCTCCTCTTGGCTGGGGAACAGTGGTGGTTGGTAACCTAGTGAGCACTGGAATGGAGAGAGACCTGTGGCAGAGGAAGGGAGAGTGTTATGTGCATATTCGATCCAGGGTAGGTACTTGCTCCAAGCACTGGCATCCCTGGACGCCATGCACCTGAGTGCAACATCCAAAGCCTGGTTCGCCTGTTCTGCCTGGCCATGGGTGGAAGCCTGAGGAGAGACTACAGGTGGCCCTGATGAGTTTGCAGAAGGCTGTCCAGAACTGTGCAGTGAACTGAGGATCCCGGTCAGAAACAATGTCGGTAGGCAGACCATATAGGCGGAAAACGTGGTGGATGAGTAGTTCTGCGGTCTCTTTGGCAGAGGGGAGCTTGGGCAGAGGAATGAAATGGACGGTCTTAGAAAAACGGTCAATAACAGTGAGGATGCATGTGTTGCCACCTGAGTTGGGTAGTCCTGTGATGAAGTCCAGGGCGATGTAAGACCAAGGTTGAGGCGGAGTTGGAAGGGGTCTTAGTAAGCTGGCAGGGGGTCAATTGGCTGTCTTGTTCTGGGAGCATGTGTCACAAGCTGCCACAAACTCCTGGACGTCCTCCTTGATGGATGGCCACCAAAAGTGCTGCTGGATGAGAGCCAGGGTTCGGGCGGCTCCCGGATGACAGGCCAACTTGGAGCCATGACCCCACTGCAGCAGCACCTGAGTTTGCACAGGACAGGAAACAAACAGATGGTTATGAGGAATGTTGTTGGAGTTACCTTCACTGGGGTCCTGCTCCAGGGCCTTCTGCACGAGCGTCTCAACCTTTAGAATAGTGGCTCCCACCAGGCAGCGTGGAGGAAGATGGCTTGGACTCCTCTTGGTGGGAAGAGAACATCCTGGACAGGGTGTTGGGTTTGCCATTCTTGGAGCCTGGGCGGTAGGAGAGCGTGAAGTTGAACCAGGAGAAGAAGAGAGACCAACTGGCTTGACCGGAATTGAGACGTTTGGCGGACTTGAGGTACTCCAGGTTTTTATGGTCGGTCCAGACTAGGAAAGGGAGATCAGACCCCTCGAGCCAATGCCTCCACTCCCCCAAGGCTAGTTTCACCGCCAGTAGTTCTCGGTTGCCGATATCGTAGTTCCGTTTGGCTGGGGATAGCTGGCAGGAGAAGAAGAAGCATGGGTGGACCTTGTTGTCGTTGGCCTTCTGGGATAGGATGGCTCCGATCCCTGACTTGGAGGCATGGACCTCGATGATAAACTGCTTGGTTGAATCAGGTATGGTGAGAATGGGTGCTGTGGTAAACCTGTGCTTGAGACTGGAAAAGGCTTTATCTGCTTCCTCCCCCCACTTGAACTTGGTCTTGGTCAAGGTCAGGGCTGAGAGAGGTCCAGCCACCGTGCTGAAGTCGCGGATAAAGCGCCTGTAGAAATTGGTGAACCCCAGGAAGTGCTGGAGCTCTAGTCTTGAAGATGGTGTGGACCAGTCAGCGACTGCCTCCAGCTTGAGGGAGTCCATCTGGATCTTTGCTGGAGAGGTGATGAACCCCAGGAACAAGATGGAACCTTGGTGGAACTCGCTCTTCTCTGCCTTAATGAACAACTTATTCTCTAGCACGCATTGAAGAACCTGCTGGACATGACCTCAATGTTCCTCCAGGGATTGAGAGAAAATCAAGATGTTGTCCAGGTAAACGAAGACAAAGGTGTTAAGAAAGCCTTTCAAGATGTCGTTAACTAATGCCTAGAATACCGCGGGCACATTAGTCAGGCCAAAAGGGGCTACGAGGTACTCATAGTAGCCTGTGGTGGTGTTGAAGGCCATCTTCCACTCGTCCCCTTCCCTGATCCTAACTAGGTGATAGGCATTGCGTAAGTCCAGTTTAGTAAACACCTTAGCTCCCTAGAATAGTTCGAAGGCTGTGGTCATGAGCGGTAGTGGGTAGCGGTTCTTGACCGTGATGGCGTTGAGACCTCGATAGTCAATGCAGGGGCAGAGCGACTTGTCCATCTTCTTCATGAAGAAGAATCCCGCCCCTGCTGGGGAGGAGGAAGGGCGGATGATCCCAGCTGCCAGAGACTCAGTGATATATTTCTCCATTGCTTGTCTCTCGATGGGGTAAAGAGAGTAGAGATGTCCCTTGGGTGGCGCCATCCCGGGCAGGAGGTCGATACTGCAGTCATAGGGCCTATGAGGGGGAAGGGACACTGCTCGGGTCTTACTGAAGACAGGCTTGAGGTCCAGATATTCCGGAGGCATGTGAGAGAGGTCAGGAAACTCGCTGGCTGAGGGCTGTGGTGGTTTGGCGGGAGGCAGAGCGGAGTTCAGGCAGGAGGCCATGCAGGAAGGACTCCAGCCTAAGATGTGTGATCAGTCCAGTTTAAGTGGGGGTTGTGCTGCATTAACCAGGGTAGTCCAAGAATAACAGGAACGTGAGGGTTGTTCATGACGTGAAGTTGTATCGTTTCGGAGTGATTGCCTGAAATCCTTAGGGTTAGCGGGGTGGTGAGGTGAGTGATGGTGGTCAAGGCAGTGCCATTGAATGTCAGGACGGTGAGAGGGACCTCAAGGGCAAGTAACGGGATTACGAGATCCTTGGCGGTGGCGGAGCAGATCAGGTTCCTGTCCGCCCCTGAGTCGACGAGCGCCTGAAGATGATGATGCCGGTTGTTGAGAGTGATGATAACGGGGAGCAATGGTCGGTCAGCAGGGGACTGGTTCCGAGCATTTCCCACCAGGGCCCCTTGATTCACTGGTGGACTCATCCTTTTAGCAGGCAGGCTCGACAGATGTGTCCCTGCTGACCACAGTAGAAGCAAGCCCCTGTGCTCCGTCGGCACAGTCGTTCCTCTGCTGACACCCATACCCGATCTACCTGCATGGGTTCGACAGACGAGGCGGGAGGTGGAGAGGGGTCGAAGTTGAGGTGGTTCCTCTCTCTCCTCCATTGTCGCACCCGAGCATCAATATGATTGGCAAGGTCCATCAGGCTGGAGAGGTCCAACGGCAGTTCCCGAGAGACAAGTTCATCCTTAATGGCATCAGACAGGCCATGTGGGAACGCGTCAATCAGGGCACTCTCGTTCCAACCGCATGACGCTGCCAACGTCCGGAACTTGATGGCATAATCCGAGGTAGATCGAGACCCCTGCTGCAGCTCCATGAGCTCTCTTGCCGCCTCCCAGCCAGACAGAGAGCAGTCAAATGTTTGCCTCATTTCCTCAGAGAATTCCTTGAAGCTGGAACAACAGGGCGCGTCGGCGTCCCAGACCGCTGTTCCCCATTCCCTGGCCTTGCTGGTGAGGAGCGTGATGGTATAGGTTACCTGGGAGCATTCTGTGGGGAAAGCCAAAGGTTGAAGCTCCAAGATCAGTGAGCACTGTGACAAAAAAGATCTGCAGGTACCTGGTTCTCCACTGTGGGGCTGAGGTGAAGGGAGTCTTGGTTCGTGGAGAGCACTGGTGGCGGGAGGTGAAGAAAGAGATGGCTGGGCAGGGGTAGGCACGGCTTGGGAGTGCTGAAGTTGTGTAGCTAGGAGGTTGAGTGAATTAGACAGGGTGGCCAGGTTCTCTGTGATCTGCTTGAGTTCCTGTTGGTGGGTCCCGAGGAGGGCTCCTTGCTGCTGCATAGCCATTCTCAGATGACAAAAAATGACAAGACGTGAGTGCAATAAACTGTGGCAATGAACAGGCAAAACAGAGAGCAAAAATCCAAGAAGCAATAAGGGCGCAGAGATGACGTGAAAAACCAACGAGACGTTCTGGCAAAGTCCCCTTCTGAGAACAGCCTTTTTATGCACAGCAGAGCAAACCAGGAAGTGAATGCCGGCAAGATGGAAGTCCCGTCCCAGATCCAGATTAGCACTGAACTGGGAGATAATAAATCTCTGGAGTGGAAGTCTGGGGCGGAGCATGACACATTCACTGTTAAAATCATTTACACAGTGAAAGTGTCAAAATTAACACAAGCACACAGGATAACTGTGTGAGAATTTAACACAATTTGTGTCAGTTTTAACACATCCTTTCTAAGAGTGTATTGTGATTTTTAAAACAGATCACTGCATTCTTTCAGCACAACAGCTGACCTGACAGACAAAATAAAGCAGATGGGGAGAACATAGTGATTATCCCAGTCCATACTCCTGTTCCCCCAGACAGCATTGCAAGATGGATGTTTAATGGGAGCATCATTCTTATTGCACTTCCTAGAAGTATTACAACATATCCAGCATACACTGGCAGATTCAGTTTGAACACCACCTCTTTAGCTCTTTGAGAGTGATACTGGACAATACACGCTGTCTGTAGATGCTGTTACAGATCATTTCACAAATGTAACCTCACTGCAGGTGTTTGCTGAGTAAAGGGCAGTAAGGGTTTGCTCCATCATCTCTTACAGTCCGTATTTTGCAAATACAATGATTTTTTTTTACTGCATATTTACTGTTTATGATAATATTCTTCCCTCTACAACAGAATCTGAATATTCACTTCTAAAATGTATAAAATAATATATGAATCTTCATGCCATATTAATATTGGAATGTTTCCCTCTGCAAATTGCAATGTCAAATTCAGAATAGCAAATTACTATACAAAATACAGAAATTGTAGACTTTAGAGCCATTTATGATAACAGATTTCTGTGATGATTATCTTATAAAAAATACAGATGACATTACCATTTGGTCAAAATATTAAAAATACAACTGCCATTATCCAGTTCACTTTGGCCAGTTTTTCTTTTTCTGCCATATTGTAGCAACTCTGAAGATTGGTGAATGGTGCCCTTATCAAGAGTTTATAATGCTTTAATGGCAGATGTTTTTTACTTAAAGCATATACGCAGAGCCATGGCCTCACTTTCGTTTATACCGGTAAATGCCTTGAGACCTCAAGAATGGCACAGGAATAGTTTTAAGTGTTAACAATAAATCTAATATAGTAATTTTTACGATTAAAGTGATTTATATAAGTAGTGGTCTGAGTGAATGACCTTGACATCCATAATGTCACAGCAGGAAGTCTATTGGTCTCATCACCATTTCCGCTATACTAAAACACAGAGCTGACTGCAACTCCGATCCTCCATTTTGAGGTAATTTATCACCATGTCATGTAGATGTGTTGCTGCACCCACCAGCAACATGACAGAAGGTGGATTTATGTTGCATTCATGGTCCAAGAATATTCAAACTGCAAAGATTTGGATGTATTTTGTGAGAAGTTCATTGGGCGCCTATGAAGTGGTCTCTCCTCTGCTCTGCACATTTTACTGAAGACTCGTACGAGACCTCTGATCTGTTGAGGAGCGTTGGCTATAAGCCTGTATTGAAAGAGGGTGCAGTACCAACAATTAAAGAAAAAGAAAACTACAAGAAAAGGAAAGTATTTATTCTATTTATTTATTTATTTAAAAAAGGAAAGTTCAGTTGCACCAGTCTTCCTGAAGTGAACCGAGGGTTGTTGCTAAAACCTGGGATGGAACGGGACATAACATATCACTCGGGCAGTGACCTCCCCTCAGTTGTTGCTAAAACTGGTGACATCCCGTTCCGTCCCGGGTTTTAGTAATTGCCTGGGCCGAGCAGTAATGGCGGAGTACTCCATATGGACAAAATATAGAATGAGTGGAGCAGCCATCATTTCTAAACTGAATATTGCTGCCATCTCTCCCTTACATGGAAGAAGCGAATGAATGGAGAACTGAACGAACAACTGAAAGTCAGATTATTTCAAAACAATCGGCCACAAGATCGGCCTTCAAGAAGCGAGAACACAGATGGGTAAGCTCTGACTCTCATTTGGATATAAAACAACAAAAACAACATGTTGTTTACCTGTATTTAGATTAATACATGTAACTTGTATTGCATGTAACTTGTATTGGGGAGTATGGGGCATCAGGGAGGGGTAGCACCTCTGGTGGAGGACTTGTCACGTTCTTTATAGGATGGTTCTCTCACTCTTGGTCTCCACCTGATACTCAGCTCTCACCAGTGGCTCAGAGAAGCTGTCAGCATGCAACAGCAGCCACACCCCAGGCAACAGCTTCAACAGGCTGGCGAAACCTGGTGAGGGTAACTGTTGGGTGAAACATCCCTCGGTGAATCTCGGGAAATGCCCATCCCTGCATGCGAAGACTGTTCCAGCAGACTGGGCAGACGAAATCTCAATAGATTCAATGGCCAGAAGGATGGTTCAGCAGTACACTGTGGAGTGTAGAGGCCACATCAGAGCACTATAGAAGATGCGGCCATCCATAGCAGCCAAGGAGGTCTCCAGCCGTAACAACTCTTTGTGCCACTGGATCTTGACTTCTGCGGCCGAGAGGGTGGGGTTGCTCCAGTGCAACAGCTTTTCCACCATAAACCAATTCATGCACAGGTTTATTGTGCAGTTCTTCCATGAGTCCTGTGGCGATGGGTGAAGGGCGAAGTGACAGGTAGACGTTACTACTGGAAGTCGTAGTTCCGAGCCTGCATGTAGGCAGCCTGTGGACCAGGGGTCGCTCCTGGGTAGTGATGGAGTTCAGCAGCATCCCAGGTGACTGAGCAGTCCTATTCAGGATGGCACTACTCACCCTAGTAAGGGAGGGGACTAGAAAAGGTGTCCCAAAAATTGCCTGCCCTATAAAGTAACTGGCCAGCATGTTGCAGCTGGCAGTTAACCCCACTCATATGGTCAAAAACGCAGTAGAAAGAAGTTAACACTTGGTATGTGGAATGTACGGACACTACTTGATAGAGCGGACACGTCAAGGCCTCATCGAAGAATGGCACTAATTGCCATGGAATTGGCACACTACAATATCGATATTGCAGCCCTTAGTGAGACAAGATTTGCAGAGGAGCAATCGTTATGTGAACCCAAAGGTGGCTACACATTCTTCTGGAAAGGCAAAGCAGACCATGAAGACAGGATAGATGGAGTAGGATTCGCTATTCGCACTGCACTTCTTTGCCAGATGCCTGATCTCCCTACTGGCATAAACGAACGCCTCATGAACCTTCGTTTTCCTATTGGCCAGTCCGAACATGTGACAATCATCAGTGCCTATGCACCAACACTGACCAATACTGAAGACGAAAAGGAGCAGTTCTATGAGAATGTTGACTCCATTGTGAAGTCAACTCCTTCAAGTGACAAGCTCATTGTTCTTGGTGACTTCAATGCAAGAGTATACAGAGATCACAGTAGCTGGAAAGGCGTGCTGGGTACACAAGGCGTTGGTAAGATGAATAGCATTGGTTTACTTCTGCTGATATTCTGTGCTGAGAACATGCTCACTATCACCAACACTTCCTTCAGAATGGCCAACAAGTACAAAACCACATGGATGCATCCCAGGTCCGAGCAGTGGCATCTCATCGACTATGTCATCGTTCTTCAGCAAGACATCAGAGATGTTCAAATCACCAGGGCCATGCGAGGAGCCGAATGTTGGACCGATCACAGACTGGTCAGGTCTATTCTTAGCCTCAATATCATGCCTGCTCATCTCAAGAAACCAAAACAGAAGAGGCTGAAGTTCAACATATCTAAGTTGAATCTCCCCCATGTAAAAGAGGAGTTCCAGTTCCATCTGGATAAAACCTTGGCCGCAAGAGGACCACTGACTGGTGACCCAACTGAGAAGTGGAGCTAGCTCAAACAGGCTATGACAGAGACAGCAAAAACCATCCTCGGTAGAGCGGAATGGGTGCATCAAGACTGGTTCGATGAGAACAATGAAGATATCGACAGGCTGATGAAGGAAAAACATCGAGCTTTTCTCAAATATCAGAATGATCCTTCCTCTACATCAAAGAGAGACCACTTCAAGCATCTACAAAGCAGGGCCCAGAAGGAACTATGCACAATGCAAGACCGGTGGTGGCACAACAAAGCAGAAGAAGTCCAAGGCTATGCTGACACCAACAACTTTAAGGACTTCTACAGATCTCTGAAGTCTGTTTATGGTCCTTTAAAACCTAGCACTGCCCCTCTGCTATCCTCTGATGGATCCACCCTGCTCAAGGACAAGAACGGCATCACTGAGCGTTGGAAAGAGTACTTCTCTGATCTCCTCAATCGACTGTCCTCAGTCGACCCTGCAGTTCTGAGATTCATTGAGCAGAGAACAACCTTGAATGACCTTGACCTTGCTCCTTCACTAGAAGAAGTCAAAAGAGCAATTAAGCAGACCAGCATTGGCAAAGCCTCTGGGATGGATGGTATACCGTCGGAATTGTACAAGGCAGCAGGACTCACAACCCTCAGCGCTTTGCATGAGATAGTGACCAGCATCTGGGAAGAGGAAATTATGCCACAGGACTTTCGAGATGCCACTATTGTTCCCTTGTTCAAAAATAAAGGAAGCAAAGCCAACTGTGGTAATTACCGGGGCATCTCCCTTCTCTCAATCACTAGCAAGATCCTTGCTAGAGTGATTCTGAATTGCCTTATCACAGCCATCTCAGAGAACTCACTGCCAGAGTCCCAGTCTGGGTTCAGAGCAGGGCGTAGCACCATCAACATGGTTTTCTCAGTGAGACAAGTGCAGGAGAAATGTATCGAACAGAATATAGATTTCTAAGCTGTCTTCATTGATCTGACAAAGGCCTTTGACACTGTTAACAGAGAGGCATTCTGGGTCTTGTCTCGTCTTCTTCTGCTTATCTGGGGCCGGGTCGCAGAGGCAGCAGTCTGAGCATGGAAGCCCAAACTTCCCTTCCCCCAGACACCTCGGCCAGCTCCTCGGGAAGAACACCGAGGCGTTCCCAGGCCAGCCGAGAGACATAGCCCCTCCAGCATGTCCTGGGTCTTCCCCGGGGCCTCCTCCCGGGGGGACATGCCTGGAACACCTCCCGAGGGAGGCGTCCAGGAGGCATCCAAAAGAGATTCCCAAGCCACCTCAGCTGATTCCTCTTGATGTGGAGGAGCAGCGGCTCTACTCCGAGCTCCTCCCGAGTGACTGTGCTTCTCACCCTATCTCTAAGGGAGCGCCCAGCCACCCTGTGAAGGAAACTCATTTTGGCCGCTTGTATCCGTGATCTTGTTCTTTCGGTCATTACCCAAAGCTCATGACCATAGGTGAGAGTTGGCTCAGCTCCTTCTTCACCACGATGGACCAGTAAAGCGACCACATCACTGTGGAAGCCGCACCGATCCGCCTGTCGATCTCACGCGCTATCCTTCCCTCACTTGTGAACAAGATCCGAGATACTTAAACTCCTCCACTTGAGGCAGCACTTCTCCACCAACCTGGAGAGGGCAAGCCACCCTTTTCCGGTTGAGAACCATAGCCTCAGACTTGGAGGTGCTGATTCTCATCCCAGACGCTTCACACTCGACTGCAAACCGCCCCAGTGCATGCTGAAGGTCCTGGTTTGAAGAAGCCAACAGGACAACATCATCTGCAAAAAGCAGATATGAAATCCTGTGGTTCCCAAACAGGATTCCTTCTGGCCCCTGGCTGCGCCTAGAAATTCTGTCCATAAAAATTATGAACAGAACTGGTGACAAAGGGCAGCCCTGCCGGAGTCCAACATGCACTGAGAACAGGTCTGACTTACTGCCGGCAACGCGAACCAGACTCCTGCTCCGTTCATACAGGGACCGGACAGCCCTTAGCAAATATCCCCGAACCCCATACTCCCGAAGCACCCCCCACAGAATACCATGAGGGACACGGTCGAATGCCTTCTCCAGATCCATAAAGCACATGTGGACTGCTTGGGCAAACTCCCATGAACCCTCGAGCACCCCATGAAGGGTATAGAGCTGGTCCAGTGTTCCGTGACCAAGACGAAAACCGCATTGTTCCTCCTGGATCCGAGGTTCGACTATTGGCCGAATTCTCCTCTCCAGTACCCTGGAGTAAACCTTCCCTGGGAGGCTGAGAAGTGTGATTCCCCTATAATTGGAGCACACTCTCCGGTCCCCTTTCTTAAAAAGAGGGACCACCACCCCAGTCTGCCACTCCAGAGGCACTGTCCCTGACCACCACGCGATGTTGCAGATGGAGTCTCTGGATGTTGTGGGGCTGTCTTGGCTGACACACCTCTACAGCATTCTGGGTCATCCTCGATAACTTGGATGTCCCAGCAAGTTCATCAGGATCATCTTCCTCTTCCATGATGGTATGACTGAGCTAGTCCTAGCCAGTGGTGATACCTCTACCCCATTTGACATCTCTAACAGAGTCAAACAGGGGTGTGTCCTGGCTCCTGTCCTCTTTAACCTGTTTTTCATTTGCATGCTGAATCATGCCCTTTGTGATCTTGATCGAGGAGTCTTCCTTAAGTACAGCCTGGACGGATCCCTGTTTGACCTACGCAGACTGAATGCAAAAACCAAAGTCATTGAGAGACTCATCACCAAGGCACTCTTTGCTGATGACTGTGCACTAATGGCCCACACTGAGTCTGACCTCCAGACAATTGTTGGCAGGTTTTCCGAAGCCTCTCGTCTCTTTGGGCTGACCATCAATCTAGGGAAAACTGAAGTCCTTTTCCAGCCTTTCCCAGGTAGTGCAGCCCCTCCTCCTTGCATCACGATTGATGACACACAGCTGAAAACAGTGGAGCACTTCAAGTACCTTGGAAGCACCATCTCTTCAGATGGCTGTCTTGACAAGGAAATTGCTTCTTGAATCAGCAATGCCAGTCAGTCCCCTGGTCGTCTTTGCACCCGTGTGCTGAACCATAAGAACATCAAGCTGTCTACAAAGATCAAAGTCTACAAGGCAGTCACTCTCACAAGCCTCTTGTATGGATGTGAGATATGGACACTATACAAGAGATATATAAAGCAGCTTGAGTGCTTCCACATGAGAGCACTGCGGTCGATCACGGGCATCAAATGGCAGGACAGAGTGGCCAACCTAGAAGTCCTCGACAGGGCAGGTCTAGTCAGTATCGAGGCCATGGTCATGAAAGCTCAGCTCTGATGGACAGGCCACGTCATCTGCATGGACCCATGCAGAGTTCCTCGACAGCTCCTCTATGGTGCATTGTCACAAGGCCACAGAAATCTTGGACGCCCTAAAAAGCACTACAAGGACAAGATAAAGGAGAGCCTTAAATGCTGTGACCTCCCTGCCAAAGACCTAGAAGCCTGTGGTAGAGACAGAATCAAGTGGTGCGCCAAGACAAAAGAGGCCTGTATGAACTTTGAATGGTTTAGGCATGATACAGTCCTAGGCGCTAGAGAACACAGGAAAGCCTCCACATCTGCAAGCCCTGCCACATCATTCCAGTGCCCTCAGTGTCCCAGAGTGTGTTATTCCAGAATTGGCCTCACTAGCCATGCTCGTGCCCATCAACGAAGACTGCGCAACTGATATCATCGATACTAATGGTCAACCGAAGAAGAACTTGTATTGTGTGTTTAAGTTACCGGAATAAGATTATTTAATTTGCTTCAGAATGTGATTGTCTCAGTTCATCTGATTTATTTAATTAGCCATTTACGTTTTATCAGTGAAAATGCATGCATGTACATTAATGTTGCATAAGTTATAATGCCTATTCTGTTTTAATGAGAGTCAACCCACAATCAGTGAAGTCAAATCAGTCTTAGTTGAGCAAGTTGGTAATGGTATTTCTTACTTTCACCATAAATTTTTATTTATATGGCTTTGGTCTATAGCTGTAAAAGGCCTTGGCCTTAAAACCGGTTATCACAGTGATGTCACGCACTCAGGCATGGCTAGCTCAGCGGGGCAGCTCAAATGCCAACTTTGCGGTCAATTTTAACTCTCAAAAATATATATATTTTTAATTCCCATTTATGCAGCATACGAGAGTCAAGGATGGCGATACTATCCACTCAGAAATGTATTTAAAAATAAAGGTTCTCTGTATCTGCTTTAAGTTTATGACCATAAATATCTGTAAAACTTACTTTCTTCTCTGGTCTTTTGTTTTTGAATGTACCTCATAATTATTAAGGTGATAGCAGACTAATACTTGAACAGTTTTACTAGCCAATTTTTTTAACCCTGTATTATGTCTGAAAATATGACTGATTATAGTCTAAATTCAGGAGAGCTAATAACAGTGTTGGTACGATGATTACAGTTATATGTTGATTAAAGATCATTCATGTTCAGTATGTGTACCTGAGCCCTGTATTACTTTTTAACCCCCAGTGCCAGCCTCCAATGTCACCACAGTAGCATTTAAAACATGGCTGTCTGAATTCAGCATCTCTGTGAGTCTCATCTGTTTTGCATCTGGCTCCTCTATTTCATTTGTTTGGCTGCATGGCAGATGTGAGGTTATAATAAGGGGGCAAATGCAGCTAACTGACAAGAATAAAAATCTGACCATTATCAGCATGTGCAGAGACGTGTGCATCCAACATCTTCAGCAAAGCAACTAGTCCTCCACTGAGCCTCATCATTTACACAGTCATTTTATATCATACAGTTTGTTGACAGATCAAAGTGCTTTACTGTGTAGAGTTAACAAAAAGCAAAAAAAAAAAAAACAGCAGAGAAAAAATAGTAAAGAAAATCGGATAATAATAGTAAAAAAAAAAAAAAAAACATACAGTGTCTTGCAAAAGTATTCATTCCCCTTTACATTTATCCTGTTTTGTCGTATTACAACCTGGAATTAAAATGGAGGGTTTTTTTTGGGGGGAGGGGGGTTTGCACCATTTGATTTACACAACATGCATACAAATTTAAAGGTGAAAATTGTTGTATTATTGTAACACAAACAATAATTAAGATGGAAAAACAGAAATCTGGAGTGTGCATAGGTATTCACCCCCCCAATCAATACTTTGTAGAGCCACCTTTTGCTGCAATTACAGCTGTAAGTCTTTTGGGGTATGTCTCTTTATTAGCTTTATTAGATTTTTGCTCACTCCTCAAGGCAAAACTGCTCCAACTCCAAGTTAGATGGGTTGCGTTGATGTACAGCAATCTTCAAGTTATGCCACAGATTCTCAATTGGATTGAGGTCTGGGCTTTGATTAGGCCATTCCAAGACATTTAAATGCTTCCCTTTAAACCACTCCAGTGTAGCTTTAGTGGTATGTTTAGGGTCATTGTCCTGCTGGAATGTGAACCTTCATCCCAGTCTCAAACCTCGGGCTGACTCAAGCAGGTTTTCCTCCAGAATTGTCCTGTATTTAGTGCCATCCATCTTTCCTTCAATCCTGACCAGCTTTCCTGTCCCTGCAGATGAAAAATATCCCCACAGCATGATGCTGCCACCACCATGCTTCACTGTAGGAATGGTGTTCTTCGGGTGTTGGGTTTGAACCACACATGGCTTTTCTCATGATGGCCAAAGAGATCAATTTTAGTCTCATTTGACCAGAGAATCTTTTTCCATGTGTTTGGGGAGTCTGCCACATGCTGTTGGGCAAACTCCAAATGTGTTTTCTTAAACAGTTACTTTTTTCTAGCCACTCTTCCATAAAGCCCTGCTCTGTGGAGTGTGCGGCTTAAAGTGGTCCTATGGACAGATACTCCCATCTCCACTGTGGATCTTTGCAGCTCCTTCAGTGTTATCTTTGGTGTCTTTGTTGCATCTCTGATTAATGCCCTCCTTGCCTGGTCTGTGAATTTTGGTGGGTGGCCTTCTCTTGTTAGGTTTGTAGTGGTGCCATATTCTTTCCATTTTGCTATAATGGTGCTCCGTGGGATATTCAAAGTTTGGGATATTTTTTTTTTATCATCCAACCCTGATCTAAACTTCTCTACAACTTTGTCTCTGACCTGTTTGGAGTGCTCCTTGGTTTTCATTTATACAGCAATCATGTTACAGATCATGTGACACTTTGATTGCACACAGGTGGATCTTAATCAACTAATTATGTGACTTATGAAGTGAATTGATTGGACCAGCTCTTATTTAGGGGTTTCATATGAAAGGGGGTGAATACCTATGCACACTCCAAATTTCTGTATTTTTTTCATCTTAATTATTGTTTGTGTCACAGTAAAACAACAATTTTCACATTTAAAGTAGTAGGCATGTTGTCTAAATCAAATGGTGCTAACTCTCCAAAAATCCATTTTAGTTCCATCTTGTAATGCAACAAAACAGGAAAAACACCAAGGGGAATGAATACTTTTGCAAAACACTGTAGTAGAGAAACAGTACCACATTTAAAATATCAAAAGTAAAATAAAAATAAGGTACCAGTAAATGTAAGGATGAATGGTAGTTGAATCTTAAATTTAAAAAAAGAAAGTTATTAGCTGTTTTTTTTAATCAGTGGTAGATGGAGCCTGCTGAACAGTGGTGCTTGAAAGTTTGTGAACCCTTTAGAATTTTCTGTATTTCTGCATAAATATGACCTAAAACATCATCAGATTTTCACACAAGTGCTAAAAGTAGATAAAGAGAACTCAGTTAAACAAATGAGACAAAAATATTATACTTGGTCATTTATTTATTGAGGAAAATGATCCAATATTACAGATCTGTGAGTGGCAAAAGTATGTGAACCTCTAGGATTAGCAGTTAATTTGAAGTTGAAATTAGAGTCAGGTGTTTTCAATCAATGGGATGACAATCAGGTGTGAGTGGGCACCCTGTTTTATTTAAAGAACAGGGATCTATCAAAGTCTGATCTTCACAACACATGTTTGTGGAAGTGTATCATGGCATGAACAAAGAAGTTTTCTGAGGACCTCAGAAAAAGTATTGTTGATGCTCATCAGGCTGGAAAAGGTTACAAAACCATCTCTAAAGAGTTTGGACTCCACCAGTCCGCAGTCAGACAGATTGTGTACAAATGGAGGAAATTCAAGACCATTGTTACCCTCCCCAGGAGTGGGCGACCAACAAAGATCACTCCAAGAGCAAGGCGTGTAATAGTTGGCGAGGTCACAAAGGACCCCAGGGTAACTTCTAAGCAACTGAAGGCCTCTCTCACATTGGCTAATGTTAATGTTCATGAGTCCACCATCAGGAGAACACTGAACAACAATGGTGTGCATGGCAGGGTTGCAAGGAGAAAGCCACTGCTCTCCAAAAAGAACATTGCTGCTCATCTGTAGTTCACTAAAGATCACATGGACAAGCCAGAAGGCTATTGGAAAAATGTTTTGTGGACGGATGAGACCAAAATAGAACTTTTTGGTTTAAATGAGAAGTGTTATGTTTGGAGAAAGGAAAACACTGCATTCCAGCATAAGAACCTTATCCCATCTGTGAAATATGGTGGTGGTAGTATCATGGTTTGGGCCTGTTTTACTGCATCTGGGCCAGGACAGCTTTCCATAATTGATGGAACAATGAATTCTGAATTATACCAACAAATTCTAAAGGAAAATGTCAGGACATCTGTCCATGAACTGAATCTCAAGAGAAGGTGGGTTATGCAGCAAGACAACGACCTTAAGCACACAAGTCGTTCTACCAAAGAATGGTTAAAGAAGAATAAAGTTAATGTTTTAGAATGGCCAACATTTCGATTAATCCAATCAAAATGTTGTGGAAGGACTTGAAGAGAGCAGTTCATGTGAGGAAACCCACCAAC
Source organism: Neoarius graeffei (assembly GCF_027579695.1). Taxonomy (NCBI): domain Eukaryota; kingdom Metazoa; phylum Chordata; class Actinopteri; order Siluriformes; family Ariidae; genus Neoarius; species Neoarius graeffei. The sequence continues at coordinate 30,703,481 of NC_083573.1, read as the reverse complement.
ATCCCAGAGTTGAAGCTGTTCTGTATGGAGGAACAGGCTAAAATTCCTCCAAGCCAATGTGCAGGACTGATCAACAGTTACTGGAAACGTTTAATTGCAGTTATTGTTGCACAAGGTGGTCACACCAGATATTGAAAGCAAAGGTTCACATACTTTTGCCACTCACAGATGTAATATTAGATCATTTTCCTCAATAAATAAATTACCAAGTATAATATTTTTGTCTCATTTGTTTAACTTGGTTCTCTTTATCTACTTTTAGGACTTGTGTGAAACTCTGATGATGTTTTAGGTCATATTTATGCAGAAATATAGAAAATTCTAAAGGGTTCACAAACTTTCAGGCACCACTGAATGTTGTGTTTCCTGTACATAACAATGAAAATTGACTCTATGCTCCTTAATATTCTTCCCTAAAGTTCTGTCTCTTTCAGAGTTTTAAATGTACCTATTCCTGATCTGAAAGTATTAAACATATACCACACTGTTGAGTTTATATGAGGTTTATAATGTAGAGCATTCATGAAACGAGCAGCTGTTGATATGTTAAAATACTTTTTTTTCTTTCATGTCAACAAAGTAGACATACTAAAAACAAGCAATACTGAGATGGCAACACCCACAATTTCCATTCATTTTGATAAATAAACCTTGTGACATGACTAAATCCACTGTATAACCATGATTAAGCCACAATAGTCTGTAACTGCTTTCAAACAAGATTTAATGAGGAGGAACTTGTTTGTCTGAACTTTCTGGACTATCACAGGGAACCTCACCAAAAACTATTCAGACTTAAAGACCAGAGACCTTTAGTCTGCTGTGTTACTAAATCTGTGTGCCAGTATTGCTGGTTATTAATGTTATCTTCTTTCATTTTGCTGTTTGAGCTTGCTGGAGTTCTTTTGTTTTTCAGATTCAGTTGTTTACCCTATACAGCTCAGTTCTTATACTTGGTTAATTTTAAATTTATTCATTCTACAGATTCTTTGTCAAGCACAAATGAGCTTCTTTACTTTTTCAGGAGTACACAGTGCAGTCCATCACCTGCATCATGGGTACAAAGGCCTGATGTAACTTTACATCTTCATTCTAGATGAGCAGGAACATGACAAATTCCACTCAAGTAGTTTCAATTAAATCTGCAGTCACACAACCTTTGCAGATAATATTGACTACCTTGGCAGCTATAGATATTAACTCCAGCCACGACAACCCCTTTTTATTTCACTAATGTGATCACCTTAGTCTTAGCAGTTGCCTTGATGGTTTGCCAACTGAATATAATTTGGCTTCTTCATAACTATGTAGCTACTTAGTGGAACTGAGGTTGCTAGCAAATGGAGATACACTGTATGGCCAAAAGTATGTGGACACCTGACCATTACACCAATATGTAGACCTTCCCCCAAATCTGTTGGTGCAAAGTTGGAACCACACAAACCCCAACCAAGTCATGTCAAGTCAATTTATTTCTACAGCACTTTTAACAATAGACATTGTCACAAAGCAACTTTACAGAAAAATTAAGATTTTAAACATATGAACTAATAAATTTATCCTGAATAAATGTGTCCCTAATGAGCAAGCCTGATGCAAAGGTGGTAAGGAAGAACTCCCTAAGATGATATGAGGAAGAAACCTTGAGAGGAACCAGACTCAAAAGGGAACCCATATTTGGGTGATAGCAGATAGTGTGATTATAAATAACTTGCTTCTATAAGTGTGTCCTATATAGCCAACTGTTCATTGATGGTGACTTGAGTGCAAAACTGTTCATGACAACTGCATATCATGTGAACTGTAGTCCTAAGCCATCGTAGCAAAACTGTAAGTTTCCAGAGCCATCTTCAAAGTGTATCTTTAGACTGTCCATATGGGGCCATCCTCCACAGGAGTGAAGTGATGAAAACTCCAACCAGAAGTAGAACATCAGGATGGATCAGGTAGGTCTGAAGAGCAGGAGAGATCAGCATCACTGGTATCATCAGGATGGACATATGTAACTTGACAGAGAGAGCGAGAGAGAGAGAGAGAGAGAGAGAGAGATTGTTAGGTATGCCCTATCACCTAATGGTTAAGAACAGTGTTCATTGTGCACTGAGTGCAAATAGGGACTCCAGCAAGACTAACTGTGATAGCGTACACTGTAAAGCTGTACAGCTGTAAAGGGAGCACCAGAAGGTAACATAGACATGAGGGCACCCTGGGATATAAAGCAGCCAGCCACTCCACTGTCAGCAAACCTGAGTGAATGCCTGATAGTGGGAGGTGAAAGCATCCATATATATCCCAGTTTACCAAAACACTTGAGTGCCCGAGAACCGTCCATATCTGCTCCTTTAATGAATGAATTTATTTATTTCGAACATGTATAAAAAATGTATGTAACTATTTGTACATACAAAAGAAAGAAAACGAGAAATGTAAAAAAATAAAATAAAATAACATAAAGAGCTAAGACATTACAAAACACCGCACATTGTTCGAAAAAGGAGTGGGAAGAAGTACAATACTTTTTTAATTTCCCACCCCTTTTTAACTACCCCAAAATCCAAACTACATTAATACACCTATAAAAATATAAACCATATATACACTTCATGAATATCTATATAAATATATAATTACAAAAATAAATATATACTACATACCATATATACACTTCATAAATATCTATATAAATATATAATTACAAAAATAAATATATACTACATACCATATATACACTTCATAAATATCTATATAAATATATAACTACAAAAATATATATATATATACACTATATACCATATACATGTATACACTTATAAATATATAATTACAAAAATAAATATATTCTACATATGTATCCCTGTAAATATAAATATAAATATATAAACTATCCCCATAAATCAATATATACCATATATACCATATACTAAGTTAGTTCTAATATAACAATCAACCCTATTCTATTTATAGATTTATACCTCATCATCCTCCGTTAACATACTTCCTCTTCCATATACTTGTTTAAAAATAGTTTTTGTACCTTTTTTTAAACAGATTTATATTTGCACTTTGTTTTATTTCTGTCTCCAGTCTGTTCCATAAAGTCACCCCACAGCTCGATACGCACATGCTTTTCATATTTGTTCGAACCTTTGGTTTTTTAAAATTTAGGTCTCCCCTTAGATTATATCCCCCCTCTCTCTCACTAAACATTCCTTGTATATTTTTTGGCAATAGATTATTTCTTGCTTTGTACATTATTTGTGCTGTTCTGAATTTGATCAGATCCATAAATTTCAACATGTGTGATTTTATGAATAGTGAGTTTGTGTGATCTCTGTATCCTGTTTTGTTTATTGTCCTTATTGCTCTTTTCTGTATTTGTACATATCGGCTGTAGAGTGGTTTTGTAGGTGTTTCCCCAGACTTCGACACAGTAAGTCAGATATGGCAAAAATAACGAGTAATATAGAGTATGCAAAGATTTGCAATCAAGAATATGTTTTGTTTTCCACAGAATTGCCGAGCACTTTGCCAGTTTTGCTCGTATGTATCCTCCATGAGGTTTCCAGCAGACTTTATGATCCAAAATCACAACAAGAAATTTAATTTCCTGTACCATTTCTATCTTAGTATTGTCTATTATCAATTCTACATTACAATCTATTTTGTGTCTCTCAAACAACATGATCTTTGTTTTGCTTAGATTTAATGATAATTTATTTTTGTCAAACCATAGTTCTAGTTTATTTATTTCAGTTGTGATTGTCTCCAAAGTCTGCTGTAAATTCTCACCGGAACAAAAAATATTGGTGTCATCTGCAAACAAAACAAATTTCAGTACTTGTGAAACTCTACATATGTCATTGATATATAATATGAATAATTTCGGACCTAATATTGACCCCTGTGGTACCGCGCATGTAATGTTCATGAAATCAGATTTATGGTCACCTATCTGCACAAACTGTTGCCTGTTTCTTAAATAGCTTGACAGCCAGCTCCATCCAACTCCCCTAACACCACACTTTTCTAGTTTACTTAATATACTGTGATTAATGGTATCGAATGCTTTTTTTAGGTCCACAAATACTCCAATTGCTATTTTTTAAATTGTCTATACAGTTTGTGATTTCCTCTATTAGTTCCATTAGTGCCATCGATGTTAATTTGTCCGTTCTGAATCCATATTGTCTGTCCGTAAGGAGGTTGTGTTTTTCAATGAATTTGTCCAGTCTATCTGAAAAAAGTTTGAGTATTTTGGAGAATTGGGGGAGTAAAGAAACAGGCCTGTAGTTTGTGAAATGGTGTCTATCTCCGGTTTTAAAGAATGGTATCACTTTTGCAATTTTCATTTTGTCTGGAAATGTACCTGATTGAAAAGATAAATTGCAGATGTGGGTGAGTGGTTTCACAATTCCCTCAATAACTGTCTTTACTGTTAACATGTCTATATCATTCCAGTCTGCAGCGGTTTTGTTTTTACATTTTCTTACAATTTGCATAATTTCTTCATCATCAGTTGCAGTTAGAAAAATTGTACTTGGATTTCTGTCCCCCATATCTTCTATGTCCCCACATTGTGTTGTCTCGGGTTCCTTTATTTTTGCCGCTAAATCTGGTCCCACATTTACAAAGAATTGGTTAAAACCATTCACCACATCCTCCATATTATTTATGGTCTTGTCATTTTCAGTGTAGTACTCCAGGTAATTTGTAGTTTTGGATCCATTTCTCACAATACCATTTGGTACAGTCCATATACCTTTTATATTGTTTTTATTTTTCTCCACTAATTTATTATAATAGTCTTTCTTACATATCCTCATAATATTAGTTAATTTATTTTTATATATTTTTTATATTTTTCCTTTGCCGCTATAGTTCGATGCTTTAAGAATTGTCTGTATAATATATTTTTCTTTTTGCAGGCATTTTGTAGCCCGCCCCTTGGTGACCCACGGACTATTTGTATATTTATGTATATTACTGTATTTCTTTATCCTCCTAGGGCTCAGCAGTCACATGCGTGGACAGCACTTTATGGAAATTCGGAACAAGAATCCACATATGTGGACATACTTTTTCTCTAAAAGTACATCTTATCAAAAGATGATGCTGAGTTTTTATTCTAATCAGGTTCTAATAAGCCCAAATAGCAAAGAGAAATAAAAAAAATGCATGTAAAAAAACAGCTTGGGCCTTAGGAGGTTAAAGGACAATTTTTATTATATAGTTCATTGAATATTATTAAAAATTCCTCATATGCTTTATCAATATCTTTTTCTTTATAAACTACATTCCAGTCCTGTATCATTAAGTAATTTTTTTAGTGCAATCATGGTTTCTTCAGTTTTCACTCTTATATTTTTATAATTTTTAGTATCCTTTTTCTTGCTATAATTACAGTAATATACATTAAAAATAGGTAGGTGGTCACTGATGTCTGTTAATAGTAGTCCACTCTCTGTATTATTTTCCAGGATAGTAAATATATTATCTATTAAAGTGATGCTGTGAGAAGTGATCCTGCTTGGTCTGGTAATAGTTGGATACAGTCCCATACTGAACATTGAGTTAATGAACTCTTCTGTCATTTTATGTTTCTTATGATTTAAGAGGTCGATGTTAAAATCACCACAGATGTACATGACCTTCTGTGTTGATTTTATAAACATACTTTCCATCCAATCTATAAAAACTTCTATGCTTGATCCAGGAGATCTGTATAACAGCTCACCGTTATATTTTTCATTTTTTCACAACATATTTCTACTGTAATACACTCCATCCAATCATCAACAGCTACCGTCATTTTATTATTAATTTTATATTCCAAACTATTATCAACATATATTGCCACTCCCCCTCCTCTTTTGTTCTTTCTGTTGATATAATTAAGTTCATACCCGTTTAGCTCAAAATCTACTCCCATCTCATCATTGATCCAAGTTTCTGATATGGCTATTATATTGAATGGAGTATTGAACTGACTGAGATATTCCTTCATTTTATGGAAATTGAGATACAGATTTCTGGTATTGAAATGAATACTTGATATCTTATTTCCTTCTCTGATCGTTGCATTGTATTGATTTTCAGTGTAATACCGGCAGCTGATATTGATGTTACTGAAAAGATTATTTTCTGGATCAATATTATTTTCCATATCTTGTGTTTTATGCTCAGTATAAAGGAAAGTGTCCAGTTCTTGTGTCCAGTGTCCAGTGTCCCGTCCTTGTGTCATGATTGTAAGTTGCTTTGATTGGCTCCCTCAGAATTTGTCCAGTTCCCCAATATCTCGGATGACCAGGATCTTGGCCTCTTCTGGAGATCCCTTCAGCTTTATGAATATTTTGCAGTTTTGTGTCCAAGTGTTTTGGATTTTCCCCTGTTTCCTCAGGAGTCTCGCCTTTCTTGCAATGTCTGCATTTTTTTTGGTTAAGCGCTCATTTAAAAAAACGTCTGAGCCTTTCAGTTTCCTCCCTTGCTTTAACAGCTGCATTTTATACTTTCTGTTGGCAAATCTTATTATTAAAGCCGGTTTGTCTGTGTTGCTTCTCCATGGGAGAGGGTGACATGCTTCAATGTTAGTACTTTTTACCTCTATCCCTTTGGAGTGCAGGGATGCTATCACCTGTTGCTCCAGAGTTAGCATCCTCCTCATTCTGCTCCTCTCCGTCTCCTCTCGCCACTGCTCCAGCATATGACCGGGGTTTAATCTGCAGTCCGGTCACAATGATGTTATTTATCCGGGTGTATTGCTCCAGATCCTCCACTTGGTTCTCGAGAAAGGCGATCCTCTTTGCCTTCTCCGTGTTCTGCAGCTGCAGAACTTTGACCTCTTCCACCAGGTCCAGGATGGTCTTCTGCTGCATCCTGACAGCAGAAATTTCCTCACCCAGAAAGTCGAGGGATTTTTTGATGTCCTCAATCTCCTCGACTGTAGGAGCTCTCTTCGGGGGCATTGCATTTGTTGTTGTTACGCAGCCCACAGGTAGCTCTCGGCCCACTCCCGCGCAGCCTCTCAGCCCGCTCTCACACAGCCTCGCTCCCGCGCAGCCTCTCAGCCCACTCTCGCACAGCCTCGCTCCCGCGCAGACTCTCAGCCCGCTCTCTCACAGCCTTGCTCCCGCACAACCTCTCAGCCCGCTCTCGCGCAGCCTCGCTCCCGCTCAACCTCTCAGCCCGCTCTCACGCAGCCTCGCTCCCGCACAACCTCTCAGTCTCTTTACCTAATTTAAAAAAACTATTAACAAGAGGCTTGACTAAACAAATAGGTTTTCAGCCTAGACTTAAACACTGAAACTGTGTCTGAGTCCTGAACACTACTTAGAAGGTTGTTCCATAACTGTGGGGCTTTGTAAGAGAAGGGTCTGCCCCATGCCTTCACAATTTGAGATACCAACAAATAGCCTGCACCTTTTGATCTAAGTAGGTGTGTGGCAGGTCACAAAAGACCAGAAGTTTGCTCAGGTACTGTGGCACGAGACCATTTAGTGCTTTAAAGGTCAATAGTAGTATTTTATAATCAATGCGAAATTTGATTGGGAGCCAATGTAGTGTGGATAAGATAGGGGTGATGTGCTTGGATCTTCTGGTTTTAGGGGCTCTTGCTGCTTTTTGGACTAACTGGAGCTTGTTTATGCACCTACTGGGCCATCCAGACAGTAAGGCATTATAATATTCCAACCTAGAGGTAACAAATGCATGAAATAGTTTTTCTGCATTGTGTAGTGACTTTATACTTCTTATCTTAGCAATATTTCTGAGATAAAAGAAGGCTTTAAATAAAAGTGGCCTTGTAATATTATCTGCATGAGTTTTCAATGAAAGACTGGAGTCAATGATCACGCCAAGGCCTTGTACTGCTGCACATGAAGAAATAGAAAGGCCTTCCAGAATTACGATGCAATCAGAAAACGTAATTCTAGCTGCATGTGGTCCTAGTACAAGTAGTTCTGTCTTGTCAGAATTAAGTAGAAGAAAGTTAATAAGCATCCAGTGTCTCATCTCATCTCATTGTCTCTAGCCACTTTATCCTGTTCTACAGGGTCACAGACAAGCTGGAGCCTATGCCAGCTGACTATGGGTGAAAGGCGGGGTACACCCTGGACAAGTCGCCAGGTCATCACAGGGCTGACACACAGACAACAATTCACACTCACATTCACACCTACGGTCAATTTAGAGTCACCAGTTAACCTCACCTGCATGTCTTTGGACTGTGGGGGAAACCGGAGCACCCAGAGGAAACCCACGCGGACACGGGGAGAACATGCAAACTCCACACAGAAAGGCCCTTGCCAGCCACAGGGCTCAAACCCGGACCTTCTTGCTGTGAGGTGACAGCGCTAACCACTACACCACTGTGCCGCCCGCATCCAGTGTCTAATGTTCTTTACACATTCCTCAATTTTATTAAGCTGGTGTCTCTACTTGGGCTTTGGTGGAACATACAACTGTGTCATCAGTATAACCTTGGAAGCTAATACCATGTTTATAAATAATATTACCCAGAGATAGCATATATAAAAAAACAAACAAACAGTGGGCCTAAGTCACTAACCTTGTGGGATATATTAAACTTTACCTTAATATGCATTGAAAAGTAACCATTTATATCAACAAACTGATAATAATCAGTTAAATAAAACCTGTGCCAGGAGAGGGCTGTTCCTTTAACTCCAGCAACATTTTCTCATCTAGCAAGGAGAATGGTATGATCAGTGGTGTCAAAGGCTACATTAAAGTCAAGCAACACAAGCAAGGAGAGGCAACCTTGATCAGAGGCCAGTAGTAACAATTGTAACAATTCCCTAAGGTGGGATAATGAGGAACTGGAGACAGGTGCTACAATCTAAGGTGGACTTTTATTTTTATGGTTCACTTTTTGGTGCCTACACACACACACACACACACACACACACAAGTTGGGGGATGCAGCTCTCTCTCTCATTACTGGCCATCTGAAAGACACAGAGACACATGTTAATAGATAGCCAGTAATTAGACACAGGTATAACTCATCATGTTACCTGCTGGTTCAGATCTGGTGCCCCCTTTTTGAGGCCAGTCAGTAGGCTGGTGATGTCCAAAAAGGTAGGCATGAACCACCTATAATATCCAGCCAGCCCCAGGAACTGCCTCACCCCCTTTTTGGTCTTATGATTTGGGCAGGCTGCAATTGCTGCAGTCTTATCAATTTGGGGATGCACCTGCCCATGACTCAAGTGGAAGCCCAGATGCCGTACTTCCACCCACCCATTTGCACACTTTTTTGGGTTTGCTGTGAGCCCAGCACACCTCCACGCCCTCAGGACAGCTCTTAGATGTTGTAAATGCTGCTGTCAATCATTATTATAAATAATAATATCATCTAAATAGGCAGCAGCATACACATTGTGAAGATGGAGGATTTGGTCCATGAGATGCTGAAACATTACTGGGGCACCAAACAACACAAAAGGAAGGGTGACAAATTGGTGTGAACCAAATGGAATAGAAAAGGCTGTTTTCTCACAGGATAATGGAGTCAAGGAGATCTGTCAAATTTAGACACTGTGTTGATGTTTCTATAGTCTACACAGAACCAGACTGACCTGTTGGTCTTGGGAACCAAGACCACGGGGATGCTCCAGTCATTGTGCGACTCCTCAGTTACCCCCATATCAAGTATATCCTTGAGTTCATCCTGAACCACATTTTTGTTGTGCTCGGGGAGTTGATACAGGCAGCTGCGCACCAGCACCCCTGGGGGAGTCTTGATGTGGTGCTCTGTGAGGTCATTGCAACCAGGTAGGGGCGAGAATACATCGCAGAATTCTTCCTCTAACCTGATAACCTGTCATTATTGTTAGGACTTGGACTGTTTTGGCCTCTAGAGGCCGCTGTTATTTCCTTTTCGTGTCATATTTATTTTGGCCTCTAGAGGCCGCCACTGTTCCTGTGTTTTGTGTTTTTTTTTGTTAATTGCTTGTTAGTCCTAATTATCTTCACCTGTGTCCTTAATTAGTTTGTGTATTTATACCCCTGAGTTCAGTCCTCTTGTCACGGAGTCTTTGTGCTGTTATGTTTATCTCCAGTTTCTTTTGTACTGTGTTTTGTGGATCTTCTGAGCTTTTGCATTTTTGCCTTTTTCTTTTTGAATTATACTTTTTGTTTTTTTGTTTTGCCCTGGATTGTATATAGTGTACATAGTATAAATAAACCTTTTGTTACTTTTTCTACTTCCGCCTCACGCCTCTGCATTTGAGTCATTCCCCTGGTGGCCTAGTGGGGGTTTGCTGGATCATCACACCAACGAACCAGGTTCGAATCCCAGCAAAACCCTAACAGAAAGACTCCGTCATGACCGACTCAGCAGAGGCTGCTTCAACTGTCTACCCGGCCAACCTTCAGGGAATTATGGCAGCTTTGACACGCTTCGGAGCGACCATGGACGCTCATGGACGTACGCTCACCAGCCAACGGGAGGCCCTTGCTCGCCACGAGGAACTGCTTCAGCAAATTGGGAAAACCCTGGCACAGCTGACATCTCTGCCTGCATCTCCTGATCCAGTTCCTGCTCCTGATCCAGCTCCCACTCCTGCTCCAGTGCCTCCTGCCATGCTGCCTTCTTCACCTCGCGAACCCAGCCTTCCTGCACCACAGAGGTATGACGGCAAGCACAGTGAGTGCCGAGAGTTCCTTACCCAGTGTCAACTCACCTTTGAGCTTCAGCCTACCACCTACACTACGGATCGCCGCAAGATTGCCTTTGTGATCACCTTATTAGCTGGTAAGGCGTGAGCCTGGGCTACTGCTATCTGGCAAAGACAGGGACCTGAGTGCTTTGATTTCCAGCTGTTTTCTGAAGAGATGCTTCGGGTCTTCGATCAGGCAGACATCAGTACCGACGCAGCCCGAAAGCTCATGTCCATCCGGCAAGGAGGAAGCGTCGCAGATTACGCCATCTCGTTCCGAACACTCGCAGCAGTAAGTGGATGGAACGAGACTGCCCTGGTGTCAGCCTTCCACCATGGTCTGTCTGACCCCATCAAGGACGGTCTGGCCTCTATTGGATGCCCAAGTGACCTCGAAACCCTCATCTCACATGCTATTCGTCTGGACAACAGGATGAGAGAACGCCACCAAGCCTTGAGCCCCCCCAGCCTCCCTACCTCTACCTGGAGACCGTCTACCTCCTTCAGTGACTGTCCAGAACCCATGCAAGTGGGCCGTACTCGCCTCTCCGCATCTGAGAGGGAGCGCAGAAGGAGGGACAAGTGCTGCATCTACTGTGGCAAGCCTGGTCACTTCCGAGCATCATGTCCCGAACTCTTGGGAAAAGGACCGCCCCGTCCAGCCGAGGGAGGGTTGTGATGGGGCCTACCCTCTCTCCCGGACTCCCTGGCCAAGGAATCTACATCCCGGTCTCCATCTCCTGGGGTGAGTCTGTCCACTCTTGTCAAGCTTTGATAGACTCAGGGGCGGCTGGGAACTTTATGGATATTCACTTCGCCCAAAGCATCAATATACCTACTGCACCTCTTGAAGTCCCTCTGTCTGTGTCTGCCCTCGATGGCCAAGCGTTAGGTGATGGAAGAGTCACTCAAGTTACTTCTCCAGTCTTCCTCCAGTCTCAAGGTCACAAGGAAGAAATATCCCTGCACCTGATTCCTTCACCTGAGTTCCCAGTTATTCTAGGCCTTCCTTGGCTTACTCGCCACAACCCTCGCATAGACTGGGTAACAAGCCAGGTTGTGGAATGGGGCCCTGCATGCCATGCCTCGTCTGCTCTCTAGCTCTCCTGTGTCTCCTGCCGAGCCCCCTGATCTCACCGAGTTATCTCAAGTTCCCACAGAGTACTGGGATCTCAAGGAGGTATTCAGCAAGAGCAGGGCCGCCGTTCTTCCTCCGCACCGGGCCTACGACTGTGCATCGCCTGCTTGACTCCCGCCGGGTCCGCGGCGGGTTGCAATATCTGGTGGACTGGGAGGGCTATGGTCCTGAGGAGCGCTGCTGGGTTCCTGCTCGGGATGTCCTGGATAAAGAACTGTGTCGGGACTTCCATTCAGCCCATCCGGATCGCCCTGGGAACGTCAGGAGACGCTCCTAGAGGGGGGGGTCCTGTTAGGACTTGGACTGTTTTGGCCTCTAGAGGCCGCTGTTATTTCCTTTTCGTGTCATATTTATTTTGGCCTCTAGAGGCCGCCACTGTTCCTGTGTTTTGTGTCTTTTTTTTTTGTTAATTGCTTGTTAGTCCTAATTATCTTCACCTGTGTCCTTAATTAGTTTGTGTATTTATACCCCTGAGTTCAGTCCTCTTGTCACGGAGTCTTTGTGCTGTTATGTTTATCTCCAGTTTCCTTTGTACTGTGTTTTGTGGATCTTCTGAGCTTTTGCATTTTTGCCTTTTTCTTTTTGAATTATACTCTGTTTTTGTTTTGCCCTGGATTGTATATAGTGTACATAGTATAAATAAACCTTTTGTTACTTTTTCTACTTCCGCCTCACGCCTCTGCATTTGAGTCATTCCCCTGGTGGCCTAGTGGGGGTTTGCTGGATCATCACACCAACGAACCAGGTTCGAATCCCAGCAAAACCCTAACAATTATACACAGGTGCAACTCATCACATTGACTCCTCGCCATTCAAAGCCAACGCTTGATCACAGCCTCACTGCCACAGTCATTTACTACTTTAACCCATGTTGTCTCTGTGTTCTGATGAGATCTAAATCCTGACTGACACATTTCATGAGCATAACCGGTGCCACAGCTTTTTCTAAGATATTGGAGATAAAGGGGAGGTTAGTTATAGATGTTGGACAGCTGATAACCAACCACACTAATGCTCTTCTGGCTGAGTGGGCAAATCCCCATAACCATGCTCCAAAATCTAGTGGAATGCCTTTGCAGAAAAGGATATTATAATGGTAAAGGGGAACTAACTCTGGAATGGGCTGTTCAGCATGCACATATGAGTGTGATAGATGTCCACATACTTTTGGCCATATAGTGTATTTAGAGATATTTCAACAAGACAATGCAAAACCACATACTGCACACACATTACAAAGGCATGGCTCCAGAAGAAGAGCGTGCCTGTCCCCTCGGTCCCCAATAGAGAATGTGTGGCATATTTTGAAATGAAAAATATGACAACGATGACCCCATACTGTTGCACACCTTAAGACTTGTTTGCAGAAACAATGGAATAAAATAACATCTGCAAAACTTCATCACTTTATGGCTTCAGTCCCTAAACATCTTTTAAGTGTTGTGAGGAGGAATGGCAACATTATAAAGTGTTAAATACTTTACCGTTCCAACTTTTATTGAAATGTGTTGCAAGAATCAAAATTAAAATGTGTTTATTTTGATAAAGCAATAAAAATCATGAGGTAGAAGATCAAATAATGTGCTGTCATATTGTTTTGAGTGCAATACAGGCCAAAGATTATTTACAAATCATTGTTTTCTGTTTTTGTGTTGTACTATATCCTTAATAAATGGACCAGAGACCAAGGCACTAGGTTCACACTAGGTATCTTTTTCTGAACTCCCGCGCATGTGCACGTGATACATCTCAAACCTTATCACTACATCTCCCCCTTTTAAACTAATATTTTCCAGCTCTTTAAAGAAAACTTAAATCATGTGCTTATCAAGTATAATGCTGATTTCAACTAAACAAGGTAGGGGGCACAGTTGGCACATAAACACCTGCCTAAACATAAGCATTGGAAAACTTGTCAAAATAAACTTCACATTTACATATTTCATTTCTCATTTTCTTTTCTTTTCCTTTTTCTTAAACAACATTAAAGCTCATATGCAACGGTTTTAATTTTATGCACATTTGAAACTTTATATGTTAAAAAAACCCTCTGTAATTTTCTTCTGGTCCCAAGAAGTATTGTTAATAAGTAATAATTAAAATAAGTTAGCGCGGATCGTGGCAAATTTCTGTTCGACTATTTTCGTGACCACTCGGTGCGTGACATCATTTAAGCCAAACAAACTGCTTGAGTTGAGTCCACTGCCATTTACTTACATTGCCGTTCGGCTTGAGTGCAGACGTGCGTTCAGGAATTTCCAAAGAAAAAACACGCCTTATTGTTGTGCAGTGAACTGTAACAATGGGACCGCTTCAGGAAGAAGTTTTTACCTTTTTCCAAGAGAGGATAAGAGGCAGAGAGAGTGGATTGGCTTTTTCTGGAAGAGGAGAAGAGGCGGAGCGAGAGGATTGGCTTTTTCCGAAAGAGGAGATGAGGCAGAGAGAGTGGATTGTGTGTGTGAAGCCAGAGGGTTGTTTTTTTCCGGAAGAGGAGACGAGGCAGAGAGAGTGGATTGTGCGCATGAAGCCAGAGGGTTGGCTTTTTCTGAAAGAGGAGACGAGGTGGAGAGAGTGGATTGTGTGCATGAAGCCAGAGGGTTGGCTTTTTTCCAGAAGAGGAGAAGAGGCAGAGAGAGTGGATTGTGTGCGTGAAACAAAATCAAGCAGTCAAAGAAGAAACGGACCAGCAACGCTCAAGCAAAAAGGAAAAGATTGGAGGTAAGCATTTTTATTTTTGCTTGGAGTTGACAAGTCAAGAATCCTGAGGGATCCTGTACAGTCATTGTGGAAATGAGACAAAGGGATATTTCCTTGCTTAGAGTAGGCTATAAATAGTATAATGCTGTGGATGGCAGGCTAATGTGGCCTACCGGTGCACTGTCAAGTAATCGTTACCTATATCCACTAGGGAGGGTGGTTTAATTATTCTTCAAAAAGGCTCTTATTTAGTATTACGATGAAAGTAGGAATTTATCATAATCTTATCTCATCTCATTATCTCTAGCCGCTTTATCCTTCTACAGGGTCACAGGCAAGCTGGAGCCTATCCCAGCTGACTACGGGCGAAAGGCGGGGTACACCCTGGACAAGTCGCCAGGTCATCTCAGGGCTGACACATAGACACAGACAACCATTCACACTCACATTTACACCTACGGTCAATTTAGTGTCACCAGTTAACCTAACCTGCATGTCTTTGGACTGTGGGGTAAACCGGAGCACCCGGAGGAAACCCACGCGGACACGGGGAGAACATGCAAACTCCGCACAGAAATTTCAAAATCGCTATCACTTTCAGACATTTTACACAACCTCTCACAACTAAAGTGCATACACGTGTGCTCGGTTCGCAAGTAAACACAGAACTGCTCCCAGTCTGTTTGGCTTAACTCATGTCATGACAACTGTCCCCTGGTGGTGAAAGTGCACATAAGTGAGATGTAAACAAACCTTCGGAAACTGGGCAAAACAGTATATTTTAACTGTTTTATTCAATTTTAGGGTGCAAATTAGACACTAGGAAAATTGAATTCGCTTTTTGGGGTCGTTCTTCTGGACAATAAAGTTGATATTCTACGTTTCATCTCCTACCATTGCCTATGACCTTTAAATCACGTAACCTAACTGAGAGGTAGGGTAGACTGCCTGATCCTCTCTGTTGTGGTATGGAGGTTATTCTGCTCTGTATATACTCACAACACTAAACTACAAGTTCAGTCTGTTGACGTGCTTGACTGTTCTGCCCACTCTGGTGTGTAGTCCAGAGTCTGGATGACTGCCAGCTGGTGAAGGCACCACTCTCAAATGAGAACGGTTTCTTCGGAGACTGTCAGTTGTGGTTTGGACCATGTATGATCTTGGTGTCCCTGCTGAACCAGAGACTACTCCTGTGTGTGGTACATTCTTTATTCAAACTCTCTAACCTGGCTGGAGTGGTTTTGTCTCCCGTGCTCTGTGCCTTCTGTTGTATCCCTCTGCCTGTTGTCTTTTAAGCTCCTGGTCTTTCAACTCAAAATCTCTCAAGTCTGGCCATGCTGGTTTGAGGGTGCTTGGACATACTGCAAGGGGTATTTGGATGTTGCGCCCCATCGGGACCTGCACTGGTGATACACCATGAGTGAGAGGAGTTGCTCTGTATGCCATAAGTGCTTTGTAAGGGTCCTTATTCTTCTGTAACAAAGGTTTCACAGTTCTTACAGCACGCTTTGCTTCCCCATTGCTTTGCAGGTAACAGGGGCTACTGGCAACATGGTGGAAACTAGCAAAGACTGCAAACTCTGCTCCATTGTCTGTGACGAGTGTATCAGGCACCCCGTGGTGGCTGAAGATAGCTTTCATTTTAACCATCACCGCTGATGTTAGAGTGCTTGTAAGACTAGTAACCTCAATGAATCGAGAATAGTAATCAATGACTACTAAGTACAGACCCCTCTTCCATTCAAATAGGTTAGCAGCTAGATGTTGCCATGGACATGAAGGCAAGGGTGTCGTCAGAAGAGGTTCTGGTACATTGTGACTCTCCTTAGCACAAATTTCTCACTGATGTACCTCCTCTTTAATCTGCTGTGTCAGTCCTGGCCACCACACTGCTTCATGGGCCCTGGCCATGCACTTCACCATTCCCTGGTGACCCTGATGAAGTTTGTCCAAGATGTCCTGTTGCATACTTACCAGTATCACTATTCTCTTTCCCTTCATCAAAAGGCCATCCATCATCAACAGGTCATTTCTGTATTGCCAGTAGAACTTTAGTTGTGGGGCAGAACTTTTTCTTTCCCATCCCGTGCAGATCAGGGAGAACAGCTGCATACACACTGGATCCTCTTCCTGTGCAACAATTTCTCCTGTGAGGCAGGGAGTTGCTGAATTACTTTGTTGATTTGAGCTCTAACATTGTTCTGGAGTGCAAGGTCCTCCTCTGTTGCCATACATCAGAGGGGAGCTCTTGGCAGAGCATTGGCTGCTACAAGATTTTTCCCTGGTACATGCACAGTCATGTATGAGAACTGCAGAAGTCTTAATCTGAAGCTCAGTACACAAGGGGGGACATCATCAAGTGCTCTTGAGCTGAAGAGACTTATTAATGGTTTGTGGTCTGTTCAGATCACAAAGTGTAGGCCCAAGAGATAAGTCTGAAACCGTTCACGGGCCCAAGTGACAGCGAGGGCCTCTTTTTCAATTTGGGCGTATCTGCGCTCTGTTTCAGTCATGCTATGGGAATAAAAGCCACTGGCCTCCAGTCTCCTGCTGCTAGAAGCTCTGACAAGGCAACCCCAATCCATAAGAGGATGTAACTGCTGACACCCTGGTCGGTCTGTCAGTACAGTACGGGGCCAGGACAGCCGATGAGCTGAGCTCTTCTTTCACTTTTTCAAATGCTGTCTGCTGTGCCGTACTCCGTGCCCACATGTTTTCAGCTTTTAGGAGGTCCTTAATTGGTCCTGTGAGCTCTGCTATGTTTGGGGAGAACTTCCCAACATAGTTGACCATTCCCATGAATTATTTTATGTCTGCCACATCCTTGGGTGGTGGCATCTCTCTGATTGCCCTGATCTTGTCAGGGTCTGGCCATATTGCCTCTGCACTGACACTATGCCTGAAAAATTTATAATCTGAGTCACTGCAAACTGACATTTGTCGTTCAAGGTGAGGGATCCTTCGCAACACTTGATGCAGCTTATCATCATGTTCCTTTGGTGTGGCTCCAAAACACCAGAATGTCATCAGCATGGCAGACAGTTCCCTCAAGGCCATCAAGCATCTGTGTCACTTGTTTCTGGAAATGTTCTGGTGCCAAAGATATTCCAAAAGGGAGTCGATTAAAACAATAATGGCCAAGTGGCGTGATGAAGGTGGTGAGTGGGGCCAAGTCTTTATGCAAAGGAATTTGCCAAAAACCTGCAGTGGCATCTAGCCTGGAAAAAATTCTAGCTCCTGCTAGTTTAGCCAGTGTCTCGTCAACAACTGGGAGGATGTGTCTCTCTCTGCAAACATTTTCATTTCGGCGGGCTAGGCTGACACACATCCGAGTTTTCCCATTAGGTTTTGGTACTATGACCATTCCAGAGCACCAGTCTGTAGCTTCTTCTATGGGTGAAATAACCCCCAGTTCCTCCATCTGTTTTTAACTCCTCTTGGACTTTCCCCCTTAAGGGCAAAGGCATGCAGCATGGCACAGTGAAGGCAAAGGGAGCTGCATTTTCTTTAAGTTTAAGCTTGTATTCTTCCTCTAGCTTACCTAAACCAGTAAAGACTCTGGGATATTGCTTTATAAAGTTTGTTTCAGATATCACAATGGCTTCCAATGGACTAAACAAACAGACGTTTTGTATTGCTGGTAAACCCAGCAGTGGAGTAGCTAAACCTGGCACAACATATACCTGCTGTTTCACAACAGATCCCTTGTGGCTAATGTTGGAAGTAAAGTGTCCCAGTACCTCTATGGGAACATTACTTGGTCCACACAGTCTTTTGGTTGGTGGTAACAGCTTCCCATGTAGCTTTTGTGAGTACATGTGTTTCGGAGTAGCTGTCACAGCAGCTCCTGTATCCAGTTTGAACAAGATCTGCTGACCATTTACTGCAACCAACTTATGCCAAAATGCACTGGATGTTGTAGAATTCATTGTACCCAGGAACAATGTCTCCATACTTTCACTTATTTCACTTTGCTCAATTTCCTGAACTCTCATGTTAGTTTTACACACAGTTGCAAAATGCCCTTTTCTCTGACATTTCTTGCACTCAGCAGTGCACACAGGACAAGATTTGGGTGAATTTCCATGTGTCTTCCCACACTTGCTGCATTTATCTTTTGCATCATTTTGCACTGCTCTCTCCTTTGTTTTAAAATTACCTTTTCCATGTGGGGAATGTTTCTGTTTGGGCTTGAATCTAACTGCATCCATACTTGCCTCGGTGCCATCGGTGCTACTTTGTCTCAGTGTGGGCTGCTGCTTTTTAATTTCCTCACTTTGTCAAATTTTCATCATGGCTTTAGCTAGCTGTAGCTTCTCTGAAAGCATATGGTCTCTAGTGCCCACGACTAAGCGGTCTCTGATCATCTCATCTTTAAGAGCTCCTTGCTGACAATGCTCAGCTAGTTTGTGGACAGCTGTAATAAACGCTTCAGCTGTTTCACCAGGCTCCTGGCAGCATTTGTTGAATTTAGCTCTTTCATAAATCACATTATGTTTACAAATGAAATGTTTCTCAAAAGCTTCCCTTATTTTGTTGTATGTTTTCTTGTCATCTGACAGTGCTAACGTGTTCAGCACATCATCCGCCATGCCTCCCATTGTGTGTATTAGCGAGTTCACTTGATACTCCTAACTCTTCGTGTTGAGTCCTGCAGCTATATGGAATCTTTCAAAATGTTGGATCCAATTTGGCCAACTAGCAAAGTCACTAAAAAGCTTCAGGCGGACTTATAGAAAATAAGGAATCCATTCCTTTTCCCTTCCGATGGCTTCTCTATATTGTTAACCCATTCACCAGCTACATTAGTTCCACTGTACAGTAGCTCGGCCAGTTCACTTTGTGACTGTATTCCACGTATCCCAACTGGAAGGAAAACTCTGCTTACTTGCTTCTGTCAGCTGCATTCATATTAGAGACGGGGTCGACAACTTCCGACACCATGTGTTATACTATATGCTTAATAAATGGACCAGAGACCAAGGTTCACACCATTTACTTAGGTATCTTTTTCTGCACTCCCGCGCATGTGCATGTGATACATCTCAAACCTTATCACTACAGTTTTAATTTCAATTTCAACATACCATCCCAACTTTTTCTGATTTGGAGTGGTATTTCATAAAAGTAGTATTTAACAGCAGCATTTTTCTTAACAGGAATTATAAACATGCATTTTCTAAAATTGTCTCATTGAAGTGAAAAGTGAATAAAAACAATTGCATAATTATTCAGAATTTTAAAATTATTGGCCCAGTTAGCTATTTCTCATTTCCTTTGAAAAGGAGCTCTAGAATATGTTTGATAACTATTAATACTAGAAAGTGCTGATTTTTATGAGAATCTTAAAAGAATGTAAGGCAGAACATTTTTTGAGAATGCATTGATTTTATTTCAGATTTATTCTCATAAAAAAAAAAAACATCATTACTGTAAACTCTAGAGACTGTTGTATGTGAAAATCCTAGGACATCAGCAGTTTCTGAAATACTCAAACCAGGCCATCTGGCACAAACAACTATCCCACAGTTAAAGTTACAGAGATCACAATTTTTTTTTCATTCTCATGTTTGGTTTGAAAATTAACTGAAGCTATTAATCTGTATCTGGATGATTTTATGCATTCTGCTGCTGCAACATGATTGGCTGATTAGAAAACTGCATGAATGTGAAGGTGTACTGATGTTCCTAATAAAGTGGACGGTGAGGGACTGTCTACATTTTACAGTCATGTAGGCCAATAACAAACTCCAGAGGAAATGACCAGAATGGAGTTATGTGTGAAATTTTTCAGTCCGGGTCGTAAACACCTGGGGTGGGTATCCCGAAAGCCTCTTAAAGCTAAGAGCCTCTTTAACTGTCTCTTAAGAACTGTCTTTAAGTTAACATGGTTTTCTCAAACATTGTCAAAGCCAAAGTAATACATTAGTTCACTCTTAAGTTGCAATTGACCTGGATCACTCTTTCACAGTAAACAGCATTTCATTCGCAGCCAAATACACAGAATGTGCATGCGTCTCCGAGGATTGCAATCAATGGATGGAAACTGGGGTTGAATCTGCAGCCGGTGTTAAATTATTTTTCTTGTACATTGCAAGGGCATCAAGTTAATTATTAAATAAATATACACAAAACATTATGAATATACAGAGGATATTACACGGTGGCGTGAAGACATGAAGTTCATCTTTGAGTAGTGAACATATTTCACGATTGAGCGCAGCAAATGAGTGAGATATTTTTCAACACAAGATTAAACTTCATATCTTCACACCACTGTGTAATATTCTTTTTATTATATACACATTCACAAAAAATACACAAGGTAATCAAAAGAATTTAAATTTTGAACCAGTTCGGCATTTTGTCAATGCTTGTCAAGTCAGTGGGAAACATTTGAAGTGATGTCATCGATATCTTCATGAGTGAAGATATTGGAAAACATGTTACTCAATTTTCTGCATTTTGTTTGTATGGAAAATAGGACTGTGTCTATATAATACATTTCAATATGTTATGGAATTGTGTGGATATCGTAATGTCTAATGTCACACTGATAACGCCACATTTTAATCAAATTTAATTTACTAATGCAAGTATCTAAATTAGTGTCATAAATGAGACAAATTGCTGCACCTGTAACATTGTGTGTATATATATATATATATATATATATATATATATATATATATATATATATATATATGATGGTAAGTCAAAAAGTTCTAAGACAGATGTTATAACTTCAAAAGGTGTGAAAGACATCCCCCAGAATTCTACAGAGAAGGAATTCTCTGATGGCAACACCACTTGCAGGAGTGTTTAGACTTAAATGGAGGATATGTAGAGAAATAGCTTTGTTATTTTCATAAAGATTTTTTGTCTTAGAACTTTCTGACTTACCCTCATATTTTTATTTATATATATATATATATATATATATATATATATATATATATATATATATATATATATATATATATATGATCAAAAGTTTACATACAGTGACATGAATGTCATCTTGGATATGAATGTCACGGCAATATTTGCGCTTTCAGTGATTTCTTTGAATGTTTCTTTTTCTGTGGCATAATGTATAGCATACATCTTTAATAAAAAAAAATGCTACAATTTGGTGCACAAGTTTTAATTTTCTTTGGGTTTTCTGAAATCAACACCGGGTCAAAATTATACATACAGGGTCAAAAATTTTACATATGCTCACTTAGATTATTAATTCAGAGGTGCTGAAACTTACAAAATATGTCTCTTATCTTGCCAAGGCCAAGGTCTCTTAACTTCCTGTTAGTGATTGACTACAGCTGGTAGCTTCTCTGTGTCTTCATAAAAAGGATTTGTTTACAGCACTCATTGGATTGACCAACACACAGTAAAATGGGAAAGTCCAAGGAGCTCAGTGCAGATCTGAGAAAGAGGATCGCAGATATACTCAACTCCAGAATGTCTCTTGGAGCCATTTCTAAACAACTGCAAATTCCAAGATTAGTTCAAACAATTGTATCCAAGTTATTGTGAGGTGTAGTCACTTTGCCAAGCTACTTTGCTTCAAGAAAACCCAAACTGTCACCCTCAGCTGAAAGGAAATTGGTTTGGATGGTCAGGAACAACCCGGGAACCACCATGGCACAGCCCTGCCATGAACTGGAAGCTGATGGATCACTGTCTACACTTTAGATCACCATGGACTAAGAGGCTGCTATCCAAGAAATAACCCCCTGCTCCAAAATTGACATCTTCAAGCTTAACTAAAGTTTGAAGCTGACCACACAGACAAAGAAAAAGCCTTCTGGAGGATAGCTGTATGGTCAGATGAGACAAAAATTGAGTTGTTTGACCACAATGACCACCATGTACAGAGGGACACTGTGCCAGCTAGTGGTATGATCATCATGCTCTGGGGCTGTTTTGCTGCCAGTGGAACTGGTTCATTGCACAAAGTGGATGGAATAATGAAGAAGGAGGACTACCTCAGAATTCTTCAGCATAAACCATCAGAAACGTGAACACGACTTGGGACTTACAACAGGACAATGAACCCAAACACGCATCAGAGCTGGTTGTGAAGGATAAAGCAGGCTAACATTAAGCTTAAAACCAGTCCTGACTTCAACCCTATTGAAAATACATGGACTGTGCTTCTAAGTCAAGTCCATGCCAAGAAAAAAAAAAATTTAATTGAACTCTACCAATTCTACCACGGAAGAGTCATGAAATATCCAACCAGAATTCTGCCAGAAGCTTGTTCATGGTAAACAAAAATGTTTGATCAAGGTGAATCTTATGAAGAGACATTTTACCCAAATATTAGGTGTGCTGAATGTATATTTTTGACTCTGTATGTTTAATTTTGACCCTGTGTTGATTTCAGAAAACCCAAAGAAAATTAAAACTTGTGCACCAAATTCGAGTGTTTTTTTAATTAAAGATGTATGTTGTACATTCTGCCATAGAAAAAGAACAGTTCAAAGAAATTACTGAAAGCCCAAATATTGTCATGTCATTCACGTCACTGTATGTAAACTTCTGACCACTCTCTTTCTCTCTCTCTCTCTATAGAGAGATAGAGAGAGAGAGAGGCAGACAGACAGATAAAGGGCAAAACATTGCCACCTTTGCATTGTGGATAACAGTTGAAATAATCATGCCTGCACTCCAGTGAATACTGCAACTAAATCACAGGTAGAGAAACACACGCCGATGGCACAATACCAACACTGCCAATGTGAAAATAAGGGTTCATTTCAATCCACTGGAACACTACAGTGATGAAGCCATCTCAGACAGGTTACCCTGAGTTGAAATCCTATCTTTGGAAGCTCTCATAGCGGGAGAGTTGCAATGAGCTACTTGTCGTAATTTTTCCCTCATTCCAGCAGTCCAGCTTCTGACAGCTCTGCGGTACTATGCCACCGGGGAGTTCCCACAGATGATTGGGGAGGGCCATGGCTTCAGTGTGGCTGCTACGTTCAAGGCTGTGCATTGAGTAACAGCAGCACTCCTGTGCCATTGCCACACTTTTATCTGGTTTCCGACACAGGAGGAGATCCAGGAAACCAACCAGGGCTTCCATCTGCTCACAGACCCAGGAATTCCTCAGGTCATAGGAGCCATAGATAGCACCCTGATCCCCATCCATTTGTCCACCTGTGACGATCCTGTCTTCTTGTGCAGGAAAAGGTATGCTGCCCTGAATGTGCCAGTTATGTGTGATGCACATGGTGTGATTACTGATGTCATTGCCAAATGGCCTGGCAGCACACACAATTCATTCATATGGACCAACACATCCCTTTGCACCCTGGCCAACAATGGGGAATTTGGAGGTGGATGGCTAAATGGTGACAATGGTTACCCCCGCTGTTCCTTCCTCCTCCCCCCTTTTGGCAACCCACAAAGTGCACCAGAGGAGAGGTACAACACCACTCATGCTGAGGCCTGGAATGTGGTGGAGTAAACCATCAGGATGTGCAAAATGCACTTCTACTGTAGCCACAGATCCTCAAGTGGCCTCAGATTCTCCCCAACCAGAAGCTGTGCAGTGGTGGTAGTCACTTCAATATTGCACAATATTGCAGTGAAGGACAAAGCACATATTTCAGCCAAGAGTGAAATAGAGGAGCAGGAAGAGTAGGAACAGCAACATGTAGTGCCAGAGCCAGTGCCAGGGCAGAGGCGTGATATACAACATCAGGCAAGATTTGATGCCAGAAGACAGTTAATTTGAATGTTTTCAGTTCAATGATTTAACCTGCCTGAGATAATAAATTTATGTTTCTGGTATTTTGCTTGGCCTGGGTGGCATGGTGATGTAGTGGTTAGCACTGTCGCCTCACAGCAAGAAGGTTCTGGGTTTGAACCCAGTGGCCGATGGGGGCTTTTCTGTGTGGAGTTTGCATGTTCTTTCTGTGTCTGTGTGGGTTTCCTTCAGGTGCTCCAGTTTCTCTCACAGTCCAAAGACATGCAGGTTAGGCTAATTGGTGGCTCTAAATTGGCCATAGGTGTGAATGCTTGTTTGTTTCTATGTGTCAGCCCTGTGATGATCTGGTGACTTGTCCAGGGTGTACCCTGCCTCTCGCCTATAGTCAGCTGGGATAGGCTCCACCTTGCCCGCAACCCTGTACAGGATACAGTGGTGCTTGAAAGTTTGTGAACCCTTTAGAATTTTCTATATTTCTGCATAAATATGACCTAAAACATCATCAGATTTTCACACAAGTCCTAAAGGTAGATAAAGAGAACCCAGTTAAACAAATGAGACAAAAATATTATACGTGGTCATTTATTTATTGAGGAAAATGATCCAATATTACATATCTGTGAGTGGCAAAAGTATGCGAACCTCTAGGATTAGCAGTTAATTTGAAGGTGAAATTAGAGTCAGGTGTTTTCAGTCAATGGGATGACAATCAGGTGTGAGTGAGCACCCTGTTTTATTTAAAGAACAAGGATCTATCAAAGTTTGATCTTCACAACACATGTTTGTGGAAGTGTATCATGGCACGAACAAAGGAGATTTCTGAGGACCTCAGAAAAAGTGTTGCTGATGCTCATCAGGCTGGAAAACATTACAAAACCATCTCTAAAGAGTTTGGACTCCACCAATCCACAGACAGACAGACAGACTGTGTACAAATGGAGGAAACTCAAGACCATTGTTACCCTCCCCAGGAGTGGGCGACCAACAAAGATCACTCCAAGAGCAAGGCGTGTAATAGTTGGCGAGGTCACAAAGGACCCCAGGGTAACTTCTAAGCAACTGAAGGCCTCTCTCACATTGGCTAATGTTAATGTTCATGAGTCCACCATCAGGAAAACACTGAACAACAATGGTGTGCATGGCAGGGCTGCAAGGAGAAAGCCACTGCTCTCCAAAAATAACATTGCTGCTTGTCTACAGTCTGCTAAAGATCATGTGGACAAGCCAGAAGGCTATTGGACAAATGTTTTGTGGACGGATGAGACCAAAATAGAACTTTTTGGTTTAAATGAGAAGTGTTATGTTTGGAGAAAGGAAAACACTGCATTCTAGCATAAGAACCTTATCCCATCTGTGAAACATGGTGGTGGTAGTATCATGGTTTGGGCCTGTTTTGCTGCATCTGGGCCAGGATGGCTTGCCATCATTGATGGAACAATGAATTCTGAATTATACCAGCGAATTCTAAAGGAAAATGTCAGGACATCTGTCCATGAACTGAATCTCAAGAGAAGGTGGGTCATGCAGCAAGACAACAGCCCTAAGCACACAAGTCGTTCTACCAAAGAATGGTTAAAGAAGAATAAAGTTAATGTTTTGGAATGGCCAAGTCAAAGTCCTGACTTTAATCCAATCGAAATGTTGTGGAAGGACCTGAAGTGAGTAGTTCATGTGAGGAAACCCACCAACATCCCAGAGTTGAAGCTGTTCTGTATGGAGGAATGGGCTAAAATTCCTCCAAGCCGGTGTGCAGGACTGATCAACAGTTACCGTAAATGTTTAGTTGCAGTTATCGCTGCACAAGGGGGTCACACCAGATACTGAAAGCAAAGGTTCACATACTTTTGCCACTCACAGATATGTAATATTGGATCATTTTCTTCAATAAATAAATGAGCAAGTATAATATTTCTGTCTCATTTGTTTAACTGGGTTCTCTTTCTCTACTTTTAGGACTTGTGTGAAAATCCGATGATGTTTTAGGTCATATTTATGCAGAAATATAGAAAATTCTAAAGGGTTCACAAACTTTCAAGCACCACTGATAAGTGGCTATGGATAATGGATGGATTTTGACTGGTTTATTTACTCCCTCCACAGTGACTATTTGCAAACCATTTTCACTTCAACACTAATGTCATGCCTTAAATATTGTACTTCAGCCTTGAATTAATTGTTAATGTACAATGTAAAATTTCATATTAAGCTTGGTGGTATTATAGGAAGTACCTAAATGAAGGCTTACCCCAGGTGTGTGATGAAGGAATATTGCATGTAAGGTTTTTAACAACAAGACATAAATTAAAGCCGCAAGCGGCCTCGACGGGCCCTCGCGCCAGCGGCCAAGGGGGGCGGGGGCATGCATCCCCGCGAAATACCGTAAAGAGTTTGCTTGCCAAGTTTGACAAATCAGAAGCTGCAATATCATTTTTGCCATAACCAGCACCCCCAGGGGCGAAAGTGCACAAAATTTGGCGCATATGTCAGGTGAGCTATAAAGAGTTTGCGTATGAAGTTTGATGACAATTGAGTAAATAGAAGATGAGATATAGATTTTTGAAGAATAAATTTTTTGGTTTTTCCCATGTCAGTAGGTGGCGCTATGCTGTACATGAGCGATTATGAGTAGGAAAAATAAGTGTCTACAACAGCAACGTACTATCACAAGGTAGTGGAGTGAAGGAAAAGCACTATGGAATTATTTACCAAAAACCCGTTTTGGAGCAATTGCGTCGGCCAAAAACAGCGCCCCCCATGGACGAAAATTCCCAAAATGTGGTATACATGACATGGGAGGTAGTAAGAGGGTGGCCGTGAAGTTTGACCAAATTAGAGGAAAGATTGGATTTTTTGCCCAAAAATAGCGCCCCCAGTGGCGAAATATCACAGAAATTGGGTAACATGTCAGAAGCCCAATGAGGGATTTGCGTGTGAAGAATGAGCAGTTTTGAGCAATCAGAAGATTTGTTATGAATTTTCAAGCATGGAAAATTTTGCATCGAAAATTGATAGACGTATAACTTCTGAACGGTTAATGCAACGTGAAACGTATTTAGTAACTTTTGTCAGCCATGTCTGTAGATGATGTGTATCAATTTTGGTGACATTCCTATGAACGGTCCAGGAGGAGTTGCGCCGTCTTCGTGGCCATGCATTTCGCACAAAAGTGAAATTACCTCACTTCCTGTTGGGCGTGGCTAATGCATTGGCATCAAATTTTTGTCCGGCTTAGTGAGATACATATGCGTACCAAACGGCATGCCACTACTACAAACTACATGGCAACCAGGCACCTTAATGCGGGAGGCCAAAATCACAACGAGTAAGGGGGCGCTATAGAGGCCCTGAGGCCCGCCTGGATCTGGGCTTCTGGTTCTCAGTAGCGGTGGCAGTCTAAGAAAAAGGAGCCAAATTTCGTGCGTTGTCGACCATGGCAAGCGCCCCAATAAGGGTCTTGTAAAGAGTTTGCTTGCCAAGTTTGACAAATCAGAAGCTGCAATATCATTTCCGCCATAACCAGCACCCCCAGGGGCGAAAGTGCACAAAATTTGGCGTACATGTCAGGTGAGCTATGAAGAGTTTGTGTATGAAGTTTGATGACAATTGAGTAAATAGAAGATGAGATATAGATTTTTGAAGAATAAATTTTTTGGTTTTTCCCATGTCAGTAGGTGGCGCTATGCTGTACATGAGCGATTATGAGTTGGAAAAATAAGTGTCTACAACAGCAACGCACTATCACAAGGTAGTGGTGTGAAGGAAAAGCATTATGGAATAATTTACCAAAAACCCGTTTTGGAGCAAATGCGTCGGCCAAAAACAGCGCCCCCCATGGACGAAAATTCCCAAAATGTGGTATACATGACATGGGATGTAGTAAGAGGGTGGCCGTGAAGTTTGACCAAATTTGAGGAAAGATTGGAATTTTTGCCCAAAAATAGCGCCCCCAGTGGCGAAATATCACAGAAATTGGGTAACATGTCAGAAGCCCAATGAGTGATTTGCGTGTGAAGTATGAGCAGTTTTGAGCAATAAGATGATTTGTTATGAATTTTTAAGCATGTAAAATTTTGCATCGAAAATTGATTGACGTATAACTTCTGAACGGTTTATGCTACGTGAGATGTATTTAGTAACTTTTGTCAGCCCTGTCTGTAGATGATGTGTATCAATTTTGGTGACATTCCTATGAACGGTCTAGGAGGAGTTGCGCCGTCTTCGAGGCCATGCATTTCGCACAAAAGTGAAATTACCTCACTTCCTGTTGGGCGTGGCTAATGCATTGGCATTACATTTTTGTCCGGCTTAGTGCGATACATATGCGTACCAAATGGCATGCCACTACTACAAACTACATGGCAACCAGGCACCTTAATGCGGGAGACCAAAATCACAACGACTTAGGGGGCGCTATAGAGGCCCTGAGCCCCGGCCAAGTTTGGGCTTTTGGTTCTGAGTAGCGGTGGCAATTCTCGGAACTGGTGCCAAATTTCGTGCGTTTTCGCCCATGGCAAGCGCCCCGAAAATGGCCCAACAGCGGAGAAAAATAAAGAAGAAGAAGAAGAAGACGGAAGAAAAAGAAGAAGAAGAAGAAGAAGAAGAAGACGGAAGAATAATAATAGTGAACTCTTACAAGAACAATAGGGCCTTCGCCCATAGGGCTCGGGCCCTAATAAATAAAAACAGCATCCAAGTGAAATGAGGAGATTTATTGACCAAAGGAAAAGGCATCAACATGCCTTTTATGTTTCAGCTGAAGTATGCTGGCCAGCAGGTGTAGCATCTACAGGAATAGAAGAGAATATTAGCATTCATGATCATATGAAAATGCTGCATGCAAGCTATGCAATTACAGAAATGGATTACCTTACTCAGAGGGCAGAATAATGGGCACTGAAAGAGAGGACCTCTGAAACTGCGCCTCTGCCAGCTCCACTTGTCTGGCCAGCAGGTCTTGTTTTGCCTGTTGAAGGCCCATTAACTCTTGATGATGCCTCTCCCTTTGGTCATGGCCATCTCGAAGCAACTGGAGTTGCTCCTCAATATTGGGCAGCTCCCGGCTGCAGTGACACTCTAGGCCTGCTGTACTCTGGCTGATTGCAGCCAGGGAAGTGGTTAGCTGAGAGGGTCTAGGGGATGAGAAGGCAGCAGGGCCATGGAGGGTGAGGGGTAGGGAGGCAGGTGATGGTACAGAGACCTTCTCACAGACATCAATGCCTCCACGTATGTCCTCTGTGGCTGTTTGCCACAGTATCGTGAGGACGCGTTCTTCCTTTAGTGTCAGGGGAACCACAGTGGACATGCCACCATTGGTCACCCTTTCCTTCTCTCTGCCTCTTAGCTTGGCTGGAGAAGTCCTCCCACTTCTTCCTGATGTCTTCTGCCCTCCTCGACAGTGCTTGAAGCACTGAGCTTCACTGCAATGGACTGCCACAACTGCTTCTTCATTTTATTTGCAGACTGGCTCTTCGAGTTAGTGACCAGCACTTCTTTATGCTGTTCCACGGCATCCAGCAAAATGGATAAGTTGTCTTTAGTGGATGCAGACTACTGTGTTTTTTGAACTTCCATTACACATGCCAAGTACCACTCAGCAGCATGACAATTTTTAAGGGAAACTGAGCTCTTGATTGGCTAATAAATGAGTGGGCACAGGGAAAATGTTTTACCCTTTAACCCTTAACCCTTTCATCAAGGCAGACCTGCTATTTCGGTCTCATTGTAGTAGCTTAACCCCTTTTGGAAAACATTGTGCATTGGTGAAAGTGTTAATTATTTAGCTTATTATTTGCTCATTATTTTGAGTGAATGTCTGTTCATTTCATTAAAAAAAAATCACTTATATAGGTCATAAAAAGAATTTTCCCTGACACCCAATTATTTTTATTTAGTAGACCAAAAGCTACTGAATTTGAATCAGACTTCCAATTTTATAAAAAAAAAAAATTTTACACAGAACAATTAATGAGTTTAGGGTCACATGGCTGTAAATTCTCCTCTATTCTTTCCTGCTTCAACATGACCCAATTCAAGATATGACGTCATGCATCACGTGGTGGGCTCTCCCCGTTTGTACAAGGCATTGTCTCATCTCATCTCATTATCTCTAGCCGCTTTATCCTGTTCTACAGGGTCGCAGGCAAGCTGGAGCCTATCCCAGCTGACTACGGGCGAAAGGCGGGGTACACCCTGGACAAGTCGCCAGGTCATCTCAGGGCTGACACATAGACACAGACAACCATTCACACTCACATTCATACCTACAGTCAATTTAGAGTCACCAGTTAACCTAACCTGCATGTCTTTGGACTGTTGGGGAAACCGGAGCACCCGGAGGAAACCCACGCGGACACGGGGAGAACACGCAAACTCCGCACAGAAAGGCCCTCGCCGGCCCCGGGGCTCGAACCTGGACCTTCTTGCTGTGAGGCGACAGCGCTAACCACTACACCACCGTGACAAGGCATTGTGGGATACAAATTTGAAACAGGAGAGAACAATGGAGGTGAGTATGCGAATAAAATGTGCATATTTGTGTCTGTGATATTTTGTGTTTGATTAGGCTATACAGTATTTACAGCATATGGAGCTCATTACAAGCTAGTGATTTATATATACAGTACCAGTCAAATGTTTGGACATACCCACTCATTCATAGGATTGTTCCAGGATACACTCACATTTAATTAACATCTTGGCATTTTCATTTGTGTGTGTGTGTGTTGTTGCTTTTTTATACTAAAAAAAAAAAAAGATTAGGCCTATATTTCCTTTTCATCTACGTACAGTACCAGTCAAAAGTTTGGACACCCCTACTCATTCATAGGTTTTTCTGTATTTTGAATATTTTCTACATTGTAGAACAATTCTGAAGACATCAAAAATATGAAATAACATATGGAACATATATAGAATTATGTGGGAAACAAAAAAGTGTTAAACAACATATAGCCACCATTTACCTTAACAATGCTTTGCACACTATAGGCATTATCTTCACCAGCTTCATGAGATAGTCACCTGGAATGCATTTCAATTAACAGGTGTGCCTCATCAAAAGTTAATTAGTACAATTTCTTGCCTTCTTAATGTGTTTGAGATCAAACAGTAAATAGTAAAATCATAAAATACAGTAAGTAGCCCTATTCCACAACTGTAGTAATCCATATTATGTCAAGAATCACTCAAGTAATTAAAGAGAAATGTTAGTCTATCATTACTTTAAGACATGAAGTGCCTTTTAATTAATAAAAATAAAGAAAAACCACATCTAGTGAACTTGTGTGCAAGGGCCACCAACACACTGTTGTCACAATATTATATATAATAATATATATTCTTTATATAGCAACAGATAATGCAAATAAATTAATATAAAAATGAGAGAATGTCAAAAAGATTTGTCTGTTAGTGTTTTTTTCCATCAAGAGGTAAAGGGTAAAATACTTCAGCCAAGTAGTTAATAAGGTCAATTTTATGCTCATAGCTCAGTTATCAACTTTTAATTTTAAATATGTATAAGTAATAGGTGATAAGCACTTTAAACCCAATATGATCTTAATTTAAGTCATAGTCAAGGGCATGTGTAAATATAAAGAAGCAGTTAATTTACCTAATTATCCCTCCAGAAACAACACTTTTGCTACACTACAAGATATTTAATTTAATTGCTTTGCTTTTAAAGTTGCTGGGAAATGTTCTCTCTCAGCATGTAGACAATTCCGGAAGCCCAAGAGTAGTCTGTGCTGTGCTGCTAAAATTCATGAACTTTAAAGGAGTTGAATGTTTACTAACAGTCAATTATGATGATTTTTTTTTTGTAATTTCAAGTACAGTTTACTGAATGTATGTCCTGAATGTATTTTATCACTTGCAATTTTACAGTGTTCTTCTATTATTAGGATTCAAACTAGAAAAATATTGACTGCTTTCAAGATAATAAGACCGGGGTGACTATACTATTGATATTTTGTGCTTTCAAGTAGGGGTGTGCCTCAGACATGGCTATTGGGCTGAAGCCCTGAATATTTTTTCAGCCCTGAACCTGTTCTTCTGGCCATAGGTTATATTCCTTTTTGAATGATGAGGCCATGGTGTAGGTTAACATTACAATCACAAACTTTCAACAGGTTTGTTCTTCAGCAATCCCCTGGCCCCTCCTCCTACTATTCTTTTTTCTGCAAGGCTACTGTTCAACTGTCTCAGTTTGATTTTCATCAAATATACTTTTGTTGACATTTTAGTTACCCTGGTTAACCTAAGTACCGTGTTATTTAACTACGTTATAGTAAATCTGTAGAAAGTTTGAGATCACCATCATAATTTGCTGTCAGGTGGATTAGACTCGTGACAGATAACTACGGTAACTATATTAGCTGGCTAATGTTACAACCAACTTTTCTGCTCAGTAGAATCCACTGATTTGTATAATTTAAGAAAGCATACTATATGTTTCCTGATACATTTGTTGTTTTGTGTATTCAATTAAATTCTGGCTTATTTAGGTTAGCTAGATGTCTATGGAAATCAGGTTTTTTTGTTGTTCAATGGAGAACTGGAGCAGGAGCTGAAAGAAACTGTTAGTAGTCAGCCACAGGGAAAGCCATAATCTCATTTTATGTTTCAGGGTTGAAATGATGAAATGGTAAAACCAGACATTTTCTGGTCAGTTGTGTTTAAAATGAAGCCAACCAAAATATTGACAAAAATGTTTGTCAGCGTACCCTTTTCTTATGACTAAAATTTGATGCTGACGAGACATAGACAAGTGTCATGTTATTCGGTCAGTGGTTGTTGGAACAACTAGCTATTTTACCTCACGTTAACCTGGCTAGGTTATGCCACCAAAGCCTCACAAATTATTGATAGATATGGACTAAAAAAAAAAAAAAAATCATGTAGTAATTTTATTTACAGACCCAAGGAATGAAAACAGAATGATGGCTGCGTATAGGATTGAATAACATACCACAAACCAGAAACATCTGGAGACGTGTAATAATGTGGTTTGCTCTGTAACATGACTACATACATTGAGCCAGTGTGAGTATACAGACACCTTTTATTATAACAATTAAATTGAGCAACAACACATTTGGCTTAATAAATAAACTATGTATTTTAGGGGAGAGCAGGGAGACTTGGAACAAGTTTTCAGCTTTTGTAGATTGTGTGAAATTCTTTTCATGTGTGTATTATATTGCATATTGCATTAAAGAGGATTTACTACCCTCTTACCACAACATTAGTTTCTCAGCTTCTCTTCACTTTTCTGTCACTACTTTTTGTGGAGAGACATGGTACATTGTAGTGGTGTAAATAATAATCGATACATATAGATGCATCGATCCTACAGTTGACGATCCAATGCATCGACACGTCCACAAGAGAATCGATCCTTGTATGTATTTTACCTCCTGTCTATTTTTAGTCATCTGCTCTAAGGCGTAATTCTGACTCCCGCGCTGCGGGTGGCGCTAACCTTACTTTGTCGCCACCTCCTACTTCGCTTCCCTACCCTCTTTCAGCGGGCACACACACACTCACATAAACAGTCGGGGCAGACATTTTGTTATGGCGGAGAAAAAAAACTGACTTACACACTCCTCAAAGTTTTAAGTCGTTCGTATGGAAGTATTTCAGTTTCCGCAAAGAGAAGGGACAATTGGTAAGGGATGTGGCTATATGTAAAGACTGTCGATGTGAACTTAGATACTGTGGAAACGCGTCTAATTTGTCGGCGCACTTGAGAAGACGGCATGGTGTCGTTGAAGGCGACTGTTCAGAAAAAGCACAGCCCTCTGTTCGACTGACCACACTTTTCCCGCAAAGGTTATCAAGCAGTTCTAAAAGGGCCAAAAACACATCGAAGGCAATTGCATTCTTCATATGTAAAGACGCAAGACCATATTCCGTCATGGAGAACAAAGGCTTTAGATACCTGCTGGAAATATTGGAGCCGAGGTACAACGTTCCCTCGCGGCAGTACTTCAGCCAGTCATACATTGCTAATGTGTATGCCAAAGTTCGTGAGGACGTCATTAACGAATTGAAGGAGGCACAGAGGGTAGCGCTTACATCCGACGGCTGGACGTCGTGCACAACTGAGTTGTACATCACGGTAACGTGCCATTTCATTGACAACGAATGGCAGATGCACAACAACGTGTTACAGACGCGTGTACTGGAGGAGACCCATTCAGGGGTAAACATTGGACAAGTCCTCAGGGCTGCGTGCGAAGAGTGGGGCCTCACGACTAAAGCACCAGCTCTCGTCACAGACAACGCGTCCAATATGAAGAGGGCCGGGGAAGAGGCAGGGATGACACCTCACATAATGTGTTTCGCGCACACACTCAACCTTTCCACGCAAGATGGCCTTAAGATCCCTGCCACAGACAGGCTTTTGGGGCGTGTGAGAAGAATCGTGGGGTTTTTCCACCGCAGCGCAGTTGCCACCGCACTTCTCAAAGAAAAACAAACACTGCTGGACCTCCCATGCCACAAGCTGAAAGCTGATGTGAAAACTCAGTGGAACAGCTCTTTCGAAATGTTGGAGAGATTTCTAGAACAACAAGCAGCTGTGACAGCAACCCTACTCGACAAGAAACTAAGGAAAGGCGCAGGTGACATCCACACTATCTGAAAGTGACCTCTTGGCTGCAGAACAAATGGTAGCCCTGCTAGCCCCGCTGAAGGCTGCCACAACGGTCATGTGCGAAGAAAAGCAGCCCACGGTGTCCTCAATCGCACCACTCCGAACCAAATTGCTGGAGCATTTCGAATGCTCTCCAGATGACATCCCGTTGATAAAAGAAATGAAACGAGTTATGGCTGAGGATCTGAGAGAACGCTACGTGGATGAGGAACCATTCTTACTCCGAGCAGCTGCGTTGGATCCCAGGTTTAAGAAGCTTCCTTTCCTGTGTGATAACAGAAGACATGAAACCTTTAACGGGATTGCCGAAGAAGCTGCACAGCTGAAGGAACGGAGGGTAGGTTGTTTCTCATCATCTACTTTTTAATACAGTATAGCGTTTGTTAATGTTGTTTTACTTTTTGTAGTAGTAGTAATGTTGTAGTGCTTTTACTGTAATGAACTGTTGGAACTCTTGGGTGCTTATTTTGTTTTGTGTGTGTCTGTTACAGAATGAATCAGAGGCCCAGCCTGAGGAAACACCAACCCATGCCCAGATGTGTGATGTGCAAGGCACAGAGACTATTGAAAGTATCTGTTCATACATTCTAGACATACAGTACTTCAAATATATCATACAGATTATACTCTAACCTAATGATATCACATGCTTTTTTAATATGCTGTACTCTTTTTTTAACTGTATTATACTAAACTATACTATATGACTACACTGCTATACTAACTATACTATATTTTTTACTTACTCTACTCTTTATTTTGTCTTTTTTGTTTA
This sequence comes from Neoarius graeffei, assembly GCF_027579695.1. NCBI lineage: Eukaryota > Metazoa > Chordata > Actinopteri > Siluriformes > Ariidae > Neoarius > Neoarius graeffei. Next base: position 30,667,817 of record NC_083573.1, on the reverse strand, counting down.
ATTTAGAAACACCCCCAAGTGCCAAGAAATCAAAAGTATTCGAGGACCTGTTTGGCGACTCCTTCTGCACTGAGGACCCAAGTGTCAGGAAGAAAACAGCCAAAGAGCTAGCTGATGATGAAATTAGAAAGTACAGAGATGTTGCATCTCTGAGCCTGGGTGGTAAGGTGTTAGATTAGTGGAAAGCTCACCAGGCTGAGTTTCCTCTCCTGGCCGACCTGGCCAAGACCTACTTGTGCATACCTGGTACAAGTGTACCCTCCGAACGTGCATTTAGCACAGCAGGGGACATCGTGTGTTCAGAGCGTAGTGTTTTGTCTTCTGAGCATGTGGACCAACTGATTTTTTTAAAGAAAAATCTGTCAAGAAGCACCATTGAAGCAGGTATGGAAATGTAACAGAGCTGTACTTTTGTTTACTAGCTGTTCTCTTCGTTACATCCCTTCAGTATTTAGAACAGATGCATTACTATTATTGAATGAAGTATAGGCCTACTTTTTTGCTGCTAGTGCACATTCTGGCTCATTGCACTGACTGTGGAGTATTTTTATTTTATAGTGAATGAAGGATAGGCCTATGTTTTATTTTTTGTTGCTTTTTTGCTGCTGATGCACTTTTGTTGTTATTGCACTGATTTTGTGGAGTATTTTTATTTTACAGTGTAAGTGCAAGTATAGACCTATGTTTTTGTTACATTTCTCTGGTAGTGCACTTTTGCGGTCATTGCACTGATTTTATGAAATACTTTTTTCATGTAAGGCTTAAGAAAGGCCCTTCAGTATCTATAGCTAAGACAGGTGCATTTTTTGGTGAATGAGGTGTACAGTAGGCCTAGGTGGAGCACTACTTTGTTACTTTTGTTATTTGCTATTCTTTCTCAAATAAAATATTTGATGATATTACAGCTTCTGTTGATTTATTTAAAATTTGAAATATAGCCTAGCCTGTAAAGTAAAAAAAAAAAATTGAACCAATTAATCGAATCGGATCGAATCGAATCGTGGGGCATTCTTAAGTATCGAAAATAATCGAATCGTTGCCTTAAGAAATCGATACTGAATCGAATCGTCATGATGGCAGTGATTTACACCCCTAGTACATTGTGGGGAGATATGGGACATTATGTTGGGAGACTTGGAACATAGTGGGGAGACATGGAACTGAAATAAAATACCCAGGTATACAGGTTTAATTTTTATTTATTATCAAAACTTATAACATATGAACTGTATGACCACACAATGCTGGTACAGAAAAATCAAAATTCTGGTAGAGAAATATCAGTTTACCCAAAACCTAACTAGACAAAGCAGTTCCATTCTCAAGAAGGTATGAAATAAGTTTAATCCTCACGCAGGTACATGCCCATATTTTTAACATTAAAAAAATGAAATAATACATTTAAAAAAAAGTAAATTTGTAAACCACAAGAAAAAACAAACAACTGGATCATGATGAACTGTCCCAACTCTCCCCATCTGACCATTTAAAAAAAAAAATCCTTAAATGTTTCCCCCCCAGAATTTATGTTTAATAAATAATACCATATATGGTAACTCTAGACTACATACTTTAATTCCTAACAAATCCCAAATTCACCATTGTACCTTACACCATAGAATGGAGGTGGACTGTGAAGTCAAAAATACAAATTTTGGTTGACAGAAATATTGAACTGCACAAACCTTACTGCAGTGTCCAGCTTCATGGCACCAAAGGAAGTTGGTAATTCTAAGGGGCAAAATCTAACTTCTGATGTGGTCTAAAACCTGATTGGTTGAATTAATTTATGGGAATACAAACTGTCCCAAGTCTCCTCCATTCCAAGTCTCCCCACCTTCCCCCACCTATATTTCTAGACTGATATACAGGGGTGGAAATGTAGACAACATGTGGGCTAAGCCCCTGACCATAGTACACTCAAGACATACCCCTGCTTTCAGATACAGCCTATTGAATTAATGTATTTATTTATTACTGACCACCAAGATATTTGAAAAAGCTGTGGCACAGCAGTTATGCTCATATTTACAGAGGAATAACATCCATGAAATGTATCAGTCAGGATTTAGATCTCATCATAGCACAGAGACAGCTCTGGTTAAAGTAGTAAATGACCTACTGTTGGCATCTGATCAGGGCTGTGTCTCACTGCTTGTGTTGCTTGACCTTAGTGCAGCATTTGATGCCACTGATCATTCTATTCTTCTGGACAGAATAGAAAATGTTGTGGGAGTTAAGGGAATAGCCCTCTCCTGGCTCAGGTCTTATTTAACTGATCGCTATCTGTATGTTGATGTAAATGGTGATTTTTCTAGACATACTGAGGTAAAGTTTGGTGTTCCACAAGGTTCTTTCTTTATATATGCTACCTCTGGGTGATATTATTCGTAAACATTGTACAACCCCGATTCCAAAAAAGTTGGGACAAAGTACAAATTGTAAATAAAAATGGAATGCAATAATTTACAAATCTCAAAAACTGATATTGTATTCACAATAGAACATAGACAACATATCAAATGTTGAAAGTGAGACATTTTGAAATTTCATGCTCATTTGAAATTTCATGACAGCAACACATCTCAAAAAAGTTGGGACAGGGGCAATAAGAGGCTGGAAAAGTTAAAGGTGAAAAAAAGGAACAGCTGGAGGACCAAATTGCAACTCATTAGGTCAGTTGGCAATAGGTCATTAACATGACTGGGTATAAAAAGAGCATCTTGGAGTGGCAGCGGCTCTCAGAAGTAAAGATGGGAAGAGGCTCACCAATCCCCCGAATTCTGCGCCGACAAATAGTGGCGCAATATCAGAAAGGAGTTCGACAGTGTAAAATTGCAAAGAGTTTGAACATATCATCTACAGTGCATAATATCTTCAAAAGATTCAGAGAATCTGGAAGAATCTCTGTGCGTAAGGGTCAAGGCCAGAAAACCATACTGGGTGCCCGTGATCTTCGGGCCCTTAGACAGCACTGCATCACATACAGGCATGCTTCTGTATTGGAAATCACAAAATGGGCTCAGGAATATTTCCAGAGAACATTATCTGTGAACACAATTCACCGTGCCATCCGCCGTTGCCAGCTAAAACTCTATAGTTCAAAGAAGAAGCCGTATCTAAACATGATCCAGAAGCGCAGACGTCTTCTCTGGGCCAAGGCTCATTTAAAATGGACTGTGGCAAAGTGGAAAACTGTTCTGTGATCAGACGAATCAAAATTTGAAGTTCTTTATGGAAATCAGGGACGCCGTGTCATTCGGACTAAAGAGGAGAAGGACGACCCAAGTTGTTATCAGCACTCAGTTCCGAAGCCTGCATCTCTGATGGTATGGGGTTGCATTAGTGTGTGTGGTATGGGCAGCTTACACATCTGGAAAGACACCATCAATGCTGAAAGGTATATCCAGGTTCTAGAGCAACATATGCTCCCATCCAGACGATGTCTCTTTCAGGGAAGACCTTGCATTTTCCAACAATGCCAATGCCAAACCACATACTGCATCAATTACAGCATCATGGCTGCGTAGAAGAAGGGTCTGGGTACTGAACTGGCCAGCCTGCAGTCCAGATCTTTCACCCATAGAAAACATTTGGCACATCATAAAACAGAAGATACGACAAAAAAAGACCTAAGACAGTCGAGCAACTAGAATCCTACATTAGACAAGAATGGGTTAACATTCCTATCCCTAAACTTGAGCAACTTGTCTCCTCAGTCCCCAGACGTTTACAGACTGTTGTAAAGAGAAAAGGGGATGTCTCACAGTGGTAAACATGGCCTTGTCCCAACTTTTTTGAGATGTGTTGTTGTCATGAAATTTAAAATCACCTAATTTTTCTCTTTAAATGATACATTTTCTCAGTTTAAACATTTGATATGTCATCTATGTTCTATTCTGAATAAAATATGGAATTTTGAAACTTCCACATCATTGCATTCCATTTTTATTTACAATTTGTACTTTGTCCCAACTTTTTTGGAATCAGGGTTGTATTAGTTTTCACTGTTATGCTGACGTTGTAAGTTTCTGCAAAACCTGACGAGAGACACCAGCTTAATAGAATTGAGGAATGTGTGAAGGACATTAGATACTGGATGCTTATCAACTTCCTTCTGCTGAGCTCTGACAAGACTGAAGTACTTGCACTCGGACCACATGCAGCTAGAAGTAAGTTTTCTGATTACACAGTAACTCTGGATGGCCTTTCTGTTTCTTCACGTGCAGCAGTAAAAGACCTCAGGGTGATTATTGACCCCAGTCTTTCATTTGAAACTCACATTGATAACATTACCTGGATAGCTTTCTTTCATCTCAGAAATATTGCTAAAATAAGAAATTTAATGTCACTACATGACGCGGAAAAACAAGTTCATGCTTTCGTTACCTCCAGGTTGGATTATTGTAATGCCTTACTGGCTGGATGTTCCAATAAGTGCATAAACAAGCTCCAGTTAGTTCAAAATGCAGCAGCAAGAGTTCTTACTAGAACTAGAAAATATGACCACATCACCATTGTCTTATCCACATTGCATTGGCCCCCAATCAAATATCGTATTGATTATGAAATACTACTATTGACCTTTAAAGCACTGAATGGTCTCGCACCACAGTACCTGAGTGAACTTCTGCTCCTCTATGACCCGTCACACCTACTTGGATCAAAAGGTGCAGGCTATCTGCTGGTACCTCGTATAGTGAAGGCTACATCAGGGGGCAGAGCCTTTTCTTACAAAGCCCCACAGTTATGGAACAGCCTTCCAAGTAGTGTTCGGGAATCAGACACAGTCTCAGCGTTTAAGTCTCGGCTGAAAACATATATGTTTAGTCAAGCCTTTTGTTAATGGTGTTTATGAGGTAAAGGTGTAGATCTGGAGGGTCCTCAGACTTAGAGTGTTATGGTAAACTGGGATGTATGGATGCTGTCAGCCCCCACTTGCTTGCTCACTCGAGTTTGTTGATGGTGTGAGGGAAATTTAATGGACGAACATTATTATTCTCTGTGTTCCTGTATGTTGAGCTCAAGTGACTTAATGGATGAACATTATTATTCTATGTGTTTCTGTATGTTACTGAGTTACTGAGAAGAGATGTTTTTCCACATGCTGTAATCGCTTTTCTGTGGCCTTGGTGGTAATGAGCAGGGTGCTTGAGTTCGTCCTAACTACGCATCTTCTCATGATGTAACCACCTTTCCTGACCTCGGTGGTGATAAGCAGGGAGCTTGAGCTCTCCCTAACTCGCATCCGCCTGCACATACCAGAGCACGCCAGGTGCACACTTTAACAAAGCTTCATAGAAAATCTTGAGCCAATCACGTGAAGACACAAGAAGTGAGCGAATGCTTTCAGAGTATAATAGATAACATTCCTAAAAACACAACTCAGAGTGCGCGTACTCTCGGCATCATCAGAAGTGATGTCTTCTTCTATTCTTCTCTTTCCTTTCCTATTTTATATATCTTTTATATGATCTACTATAATAAATGACTGAAAAGACAACTGTTAGCGTTCTGAAGTGTTATTAGAAATTTCCATTACAATTTGGCGTCCCCTGGGTGGGCCCTATGCGTCTGATCCTCGGACGACGGAACACTCCCAAGGCTACGGTGCGGAGCTGAGAACTCGGACGAGAGACCAGGCCGTCAGGGCTCACCGAACCAGTAAGTGATAACTTTGCATTCTTGTGTAAAGAAATTAGTGGAAACAGTATTTAAAGAATGATACAAGAAATGGACAGAGATTTGTCCTAGTATTTAAAAATGATATAAGAGACGGGCAGAGATTGTCCCAGTCAAGGAAGACTGATATAAGAGACGGACAGAAGTTTGTCCGAGCCCAGGAGGACTGCTAAACTGTGGTACCATCAATATGTTTGCAGACAACGGATAAAACACAATTTTGAGACAATAAACTGCGAGTAGTTTATTGGGTTGTGTAAGAGAATTATCCGCCTAAGTGACGACTGGGTAATCGCTCGCCTACTTGAGGAGGGGAAGTACGGGTGCGTGTTTCGACGGATTCACGTTCAGCGATTCGTGGGAATTGAATCTTGCTCCCTTTGTTCTGTGTGAACAACTGGCCCGTCTGGGGAACGGGATAGAGAGGTTCGATCGCGAAAACGCAAAGACACACCGGTGTGCACGCAAAATATTGATGAATTAACAGAGTACTGTCCTCCTCCAAATTCTGAAACAGAGAAACAGATTTTGTACACATGCGTGAGTTGTCTTTGAGGTTGTTGTGCTAAATGATACCTACTTTAATTTAAGGCAAATTTCAGATAAATTGTTTACTAATTAGAAAACACCTTGTATTATTGTGTCACATTTTTGGACATAGTCCAACTTGTTCTTTTTGTGATCCTGATAAAGAAACTCAGCTGCTGTTGTCACAGCCTATTAATATAACAGTGTACAATGAGGAACAGAAACAGTAAGTTAGGGAAAGGAAAGAAAAAAGCAAGTAAGTGTGAAGCTACATGTGCTATAATAAGAATTGGATGTTCCTATGACAGCCCAAACATCCAGTTTATGAAAACCTCGTATGGCGAGGATTGTTTGGCACAGTTTGACATATGGGTAAAGGACTTAGGATTCCCTGAAAAGGGCAGTTTTAGTCCCAGGCAGATAGGACAGTTAGAAGAAAAGTTGAAACAGAAGGAAAAAGAAGAGCCTGCAGATAATGTTAAGTTCTTAGGGGACTGGAGGGCGTTTTCTGCATGGAAAGAAGAAACACTTAAGAGAGAGTACAAAAGAGAGAAACGACAGGCAGGGCTCTCACCCTCTTCTCAGTGTTTGAAATTTCAGATGGACCCTGACCTGGAGTCTGCCCCAACACCCTGACGCACACTGCCTCCTCAGCGAGGCGGAGCATCACTCCCACAAGCGCTTCACCCACAGAAAGGGGGAGAAGTCAAGACAAAGAAAAAAAAAAAGAAAAAAAAAACTGAGCCTCTGGAATCTCTCCCAGCCTACCAGCCGCCTCCAGCATCAGCGCCTCTCAGCGCTTCTCCGTCACACACGAGATCCGGTCTTGCATATGGTGATGGAAAAGACACCCTCCTGGACCTGACCATGTGCTCACCAGTGGGTCCACAAGGCTGTAACCTAAAGTCTGAAGTTCTTCATCTTCCAATTGTGGAAGTGGCTGGAGCTGATGGCATGCTTTTAGTCCACAGACCCTGGATGGCAGCTGATATCAAGGAAAGCATGGCTTCTCTTCCCAATGTGAGAGAGGTAGGAGGAAAGAGATTTGGTAACGAACTGTTGATATTTTGCAGAGAATTCCGACCGACCACCCATGAACTTCGCTGCCTAATCATGACCAAGATGGGTATAGATTGGAGCAAAGTTTCCAAAGATTGTCCGGAAGCTGACCAGCGAATGACTACACCAGACTGGAGCGTGGCTGGCAATGGTGAGTATAGAGATACCATCACTGCTCTCTGTGCTCGTCTGGACAGTACTTTTCCCTTGAACATAGACATTACTAAGATCAGTATGTGCAAGCAAGAAGATGTGAAGTGGTGTCAACGTTTTTCGCCTGTCTCACCGCCGTGCATGAGAGAAAAAAAACAACAACAACAACAACAACACAGTGGCCTGACCAGACCCGTGAACCTGGCTGCAGTGGAGAGCACTCCTGAGTCTCACCAAGATCGAGCAGTACGCTGTGCATGCAGAAAAGCTGCTGAAACAGAAGGAGAAGACAAAGTCGGCACAAAGTGACCAAGACCTACATGCCACCACTCTCACTCTTCTCCAGACTGCTCAGCCTGGACCTAGAGGACGAGGTCGAGGTAGGGGCTGAGACAGGACAACCTGGAGTGACTCGTCCTGGATAAAAGGTGCAACCTGCTACAACTGCAATCAGAAGGGACACATTGCTCAAAATTGTCTCCACAGTAACAGGCAGAAGCCCCGTGAGGAGTACAGCAAAGCAGACTGATGGGCGGACTCCGGGAACGGGCCCCACACAGAGAACAGGGGAGGTAACACACACACACCTGATGATGCACATACACATAGACAGGAGCATTCACATAATGTTAAACACATTAGTAGCAGCACCTGCATGCAACAGCAAGACTACACGGAAACGCCCGATACACCAGTCCAAATAAATACACCTGAAGTTGCATTAAGTTTGTTAAAATACACAACTACTCCTTTTTCTAAAACTCCCTTGTATGCCCCTCACTGTATGTGGGCATGTGTTAACCTTTTTAGTAGATTCTGGAGCAGCACACTCAGTGATACAACATGGGGTACTTCCAGTAGACCCACCGCTCAGCTCAAATTCTATTCAGACAATGGGCATCTCAGGATGACCTGTAACCAAAACTTTCTCGGTCAACCTCCCGTGTGAAAGCGAGGGAGGAATAGTTACGTCCCACTCATTCCTCATCTCACATACATGTCCAGTAAATTTGTTAGCACATGATTTAATGTGCAAATTAGAAGTAAATCTCACATCCACTCCAGATGGGCTAACTATTGAAGTAAGTGAAATGTGCAGTGTGCAGTATGGGTTTGGAAGCCCTCTGTATGTGTATGTCTGGCAGCTCTGCTCAGATCAGCTCACACAAACTCCAAAACACCTTGTACAGCTCGCACACTTGAACACCTCATCAGTTGACACAGATTATATGAAAGAGGAAGATTTGCATTGTACAGCACATGTTCACCAAGGGCAAGATGTAGAGTTTGAAAAGACTTGGTTTGCAGACCCCCATGTACGTGAAAGATTGACCCTCAAACTATGTATTGGTCTAAACATTATTGCGCTGTGCAGGTCCATTTTACTCGTTGTCCAAACAGCTGCATCAATGTTCATCGCAGTGTTCTCAAACATGTTATACGCAGCCTTGTGTCAGAGGACTCTGAGGTCGGCTGCTGCCAACATGATTTCTTTGACATCATTAATTCTATATCCCATGTCTCATTACCAAGGCCACGAGCCGCCCATTGGAAAGACGTGGGGAAGTGGGTCAGGAAGTGTGCAGTCGATGGCAATGAATGGTCCCAAACAGAGGACCCTAGTGTGTTGTTTTGTCAAAGGCTTGGGGTCTACAAACAAAGTCATGCTATGTGTGTGTATGTTAAGCGCAGCGTAATATTAGCCACTGATGACCAGGGTCCTGGGGACCCTGGCCATAGTGGCCTGTTTGTCTCTGTTTCCACAGGCATAACTCCAGCAGAGGTGCACCCCAAATTGGCGGGAGTTCCAAATTCCGTTTGGGCGAAGGGTAAACATGATGTGGGCCTAATAAAGAATGCTGAACCAGTGGTGATCACCCCCAAATCAGATTTCAGTCCTAAACAGACCCAGTACCCACTCAAACCAGAAGCAATCGCAGGTATAAGACCGGTCTTTGATTCGTTGCTGAAGGCAGATGTAATTGTCCCTTGCCAGGACTCTCCAGTGCGCACTCCTATTTTTCCAGTTAAGAAGGCAAGAAAACCGTCCCAGCCCGATGAGTGGAGGTTTGTCCAAGATCTGCAAACAGTCAATGCTGCGGCTGTCCCGCACACGCCTAACGTCCCTAAAGAGCGCTCTGCAGACCACACCCACTCTGGGACTGCCTGACCCCAATAAACCATTTGTTCTATGACCTCTGTTCTTTTGCAGAAACACGGGGATAGATTGAGACCTGTAGCCTACTTCTCCAGCAGGCTGGATCCAGTGGCAGCTGGACTTCCTGTTTGCCTGCGTGCAGTTGCTGCAGCTGAAAAGGCGGTAACTGCCTCCAGAAATATTGTGGGGTATTCTAACCTCACCCTTTGGTCCCACATGCTGTCTCCCTGCTTCTGTTGGAGAAAAAAAAGACGTCACATTTGTCAGCACAGAGATGGTTGAAGTATAACACTGTCATACTTGATATGCCTAACATCACTGTGAAACATTGTTCTGTTAGGAATTCTGCCTCTCTTCTCCCTACAGAGGACGATGGAGAGACACATGACTGTGTTGCTCTCACTAATGATTTTTGTTCCCCCAGGGCAGACTTAGAGTGACCCTTTTGGAAAATGCAGACATGATCCTCTATGTGGATGGTTCAGCCTCCAGAGACCCAGAGACGGGAAAGAACAAAGTAGGTTTTGCCGTAGTCTCAGATCACGAGGTCCTCAAGGCGTCACGTCTGCCCTCGAACCTGTCGGCGCAGGCTGCAGAGCTCTGTGCCCTCATTGAGGCATGCAAATTGGCGGCAGGGCAATCTGTCAATATTTTTACGGACAGTAGGTATGCATTTGGCGTTGTGCACGATTTTGGCACCATTTGGAAACAGAAATTTTCTCACTAGCACAGGATCTCCCATTGCACATCATAAACTGGTCTCTGAGTTGTTGGATGCTGTTCTACTCCCTAGAGCCATTGCTGTGTGTAAGTGTGCTGCCCATACTAACAATACTGATCTTGTGTCTCAAGGAAATGCCAGGGCGGACGCGGCAGCTAAGTGTGCAGCCTCGGCTTCCAGTTCACCCTCTAACCTTGCCTTTCCTCAGGTTTCTACCCCTTGTTTACAGCTAGCGGACCTTCAGAGCACTGCCACCCAGGACGAGAGACGAGTCTGGAAACAGGCGGGCTGTATCCTTGCAAACTCGGTCTGGGTTTGTCCCTCGGGCCGTCCCTGTCTACCAAAATACATGTTCCCTTTCTATGCAAAATTGGCACATGGGCTCACCCATGTGTCAAAAAGGGGGGATGGTAGGAGAAGTAACAAAGAGATGGTTCACAAAGGGGTTTTCAAATTATGCTGCGAAATTTTGCAAGCAATGCTTGATATGTGCACAATATAATGCAGATCAAGGTATCAAACTAACTCAAGCAGCACACCCAATACCAGACAAACCATTTGATCACCTCAAAATGGACTTCACTGAACTGACACTTAGAGAGGGAAAATGGGTCACTTAAAAATAAACTAAGCAAAGCTTGTGCAGAAACAGGGCTAGGATGGACAAAGGTCCTCCCTGTAGCACTCACACAAATGAGGATGCAAACTAGGCCTAAACATGGGTTAAGCCCATTCGAAATTCTGTTTGGACGAGTACCCAACACGGGGATAGGGCTAGCTCAAGGAACACTGCCGGACACCACACTGTGTGATGATGCAATGTTGAATTACTGTGCAACGTTGTCCTCTGCTTTGAAATCTATCCACAAACAGGTAAAGAAGCACTTCCCAAACCCGCTGAGGGACCTCTGCATGATCTACAACCAGGGGATTAGATCGTGGTAAAGGACTTCCAACAAACCAAGTGGAACAAGCCACGGTGGAATGGCCCATTCCAGGTCCTGCTCACGACCCCAATGGCAGTGAAGGTCACAGGCAGAGTGATGTGGATCCACGCTAGCCACTACAGGAGGGTTCCTGAACCGGCTGAGCAGGAGGAAAAGGAAGGCCTAAGTGACCAGACGCTGACTAAAGCTCGTGAGGAAGAAAGGCATCACTGCATGGAACAGTATAACATCAATCACGTATGCACCCTCAATAGGGAAGAGTATTTCAGTGTCTAGCTGATAGATAAGTCTTAGGGTTTTGAGTTTCCTCCAAGTCCCGGTGAGGTGGGACGAGGGCTGATAGGACGTGCCCACCCTCTGAGCACCAATACACGTCAAGAAGGGCAAGGGTTAACTCGGTAACATCAATGAGGCACTGAACAAGATGCGCAAGGTTGCTGAACAATCATAAGCAGATGAACATGGAGGAGTTGAAGACAGCTGATCGTGTTAGTTCAGTGGATGGAAGACTCTGATTCTATCCACCGTACCGGTCCTGGGCTTAGTGATTGTGATGCTATGTTTGCTCCCTGTTTTCTGTCAATGTTGTATGTCTGTGTTTCAGAGGCAGCTGACAAATATTGGTTACCAGATGGTGAAAATAGACTCTGATGACTTGCCTGACTGGCCTCCAAACTCACATGAAGACTATAACCCACCGTTTGATGACATCAGCACAGTTGACATGAAACTAGCCCTAACTTAAAACACTTTCATTATGATTGTTTCCTGTTCTATTATTCCTGATCTATGTATATGGCTTGCTAGCATTCATTTAAGATGTCTATGTCTTATAAAAACAGCCTTAGCATTATCCCTGTACACTCAATGACGTGTTAAGTCGAATTTCTCTGAGAACTCTTATCACTGAAACTGTGTACAGTTCTTTTCTTTCCTTTTAGCAATTTATCCTATAGGATAAAAAGGGGGGAATGTGAGGGAAATTTAATGGACGAACATTATTATTCTCTGTGTTCCTGTATGTTGAGCTCAAGTGACTTAATGGATGAACATTATTATTCTATGTGTTTCTGTATGTTACTGAGTTACTGAGAAGAGATGTTTTTCCACATGCTGTAATCGCTTTTCTGTGGCCTTGGTGGTAATGAGCAGGGTGCTTGAGTTCGTCCTAACTACGCATCTTCTCATGATGTAACCACCTTTCCTGACCTCGGTGGTGATAAGCAGGGAGCTTGAGCTCTCCCTAACTCGCATCCGCCTGCACATACCAGAGCACGCCAGGTGCACACTTTAACAAAGCTTCATAGAAAATCTTGAGCCAATCACGTGAAGACACAAGAAGTGAGCGAATGCTTTCAGAGTATAATAGATAACATTCCTAAAAACACAACTCAGAGTGCGCGTACTCTCGGCATCATCAGAAGTGATGTCTTCTTCTATTCTTCTCTTTCCTTTCCTATTTTATATATCTTTTATATGATCTACTATAATAAATGACTGAAAAGACAACTGTTAGCGTTCTGAAGTGTTATTAGAAATTTCCATTACAATGGTGTAGTGGCTGGCTGTTTTATGTCCCGGGGCTCCCTCATGCCTGTGTTACCTTCTGGCTCTCCCCTTTTAGTTATGCTGTCATAGTTAGTTGCCGGAGTCCCTGCTTGTACTCAGTGCCGTTCCTACTTATTCAGGTGACACTGGGCATACCTAACAACCTGTGTTTTCTCCCCCCCCCCCAAATCTGTCCCTCTGAGTTACATGTCGGTCCTGGGATCAAGATGCTGACCTCTTCTGCCCCTCGGACCTGCCTGATCCATCCTGGTGCCCTGTGTCTGGTTGGAGTCTCATTGCATTGCTCCTGTGGAGGACGGCCCCATGTGGACAGTTGGGGGTCGTGCCTGGAAGACGCTCTGGACTCTTGCAGTGATGCTTTTGTGGCTGGGGACTGCAGTTGACTTGCTGATTTTGGGACTGCGGTTGTCATGAACAGTTTTGCTCTCGGGTTTCCGTCGGTGGGGGGTTTATAGCATCAACGAAGCTGACTTTATGCTAGGACTGTTAATGTTATAGTCATGTTGTCTGTTGTTGCCCAAATGAGGATGGGTTCCCTTTTGAGTCTGGTTCTTCTCGAGGTTTCTTCCTCATGTCGTCTGAGGGAGTTTTTCTTTGCCACCGTCACCACAGGCTTGCTCATTGGGGATAGATTAGGGATAAAATTAGCTCATGTTTTAAGTCATTAAAATTCTGTAAAGCTGCTTTGCGACAGTGTTTATTGTTAAAAGCGCTATACAAATAAACTTGACCAAGGGGATTGATTTTATAGGGCTCGGAATTCTTTTTTTTTTTTTTCACCAGCCAGCCAGACTAGTTACCTTCCAAAGTAACTAGCCAAACAGAAAATCAACTAGCCAAAATTTGTTCATGTATGAATTTTACTTCTGTCAAAAATAACGCAAAAGAGAGTAGTTACCATTGTTCATGACTAATGAACAATGAACATTTATTTCAAGACCAGAGACTGTTGTTAAATCAGACCCTCCAGGATTTTGCGATGTTGCGATTTGCAACTTCAACGCAACTTCAACCAATCCCCGCGAATTCAGGGCAGTGTTGCAATTATATCCAATCACCACAACTTTCCCGCAAATTTGACCAATCATTGGCGTCGTCTTGAGGTGATGTCGACAAACTACCTTCCGCCTTACTTCCGTGTATACATTGAAGAGAAGCAGCATGTGCACAGTGTTGCCAGATTGGGTGGTTTCCCACCCAATTGGGCGGTTTTAAGTGCATTTTGGCAGGTTTTGAACATATTTTGGGCTGGAAAACATCAGCAGTATCTGGCAACACTGCATGTGCAAGTCAGTGTTTATATAGGCTTAAATTCTGTTACTGAAAGTGTGTTATGTTTACAGTGAAGGACTGTGCGCACTTTACATTATTTTTTTACTTAATACAAGAAATTAATGGATGCCAACATTTTTGCCAAAATGGTATTTTACTTTCCATTGTTTAGGCAGCTTCAGCATCATACTGTGAGATTCTGTTCAAATTGTTTTTTTTTCTTCTATGAAGCCTGAGCCATTTATTTTATTAGTTTATAATTATTGTTTAATTTAGTCTTCAGGAGAGACTGCCTGCACACAGTACTAATTTTAATAGTTTTTTTTTCTTACATGAAAGCTGAGGCATTTATATTATATTTTAAGGTAACTCAATGTTATGCTGTGAGGTTCTATGCACTTTAACTTTTGAACCAACAGGTGCATTTGGATAAGTAAAGCCTATTTTTCTGCATTTTTGTAGTCCTGGTAATCTTTTATATTGGTAAAGTTGTTTATAGGACCATTTCTCAGTATCTTTGTTTTTTTTAATCAATAGTTTTTCAGTAATAGCTTAATATTTAACATATCACTCAATTTTAATCACAAAAAGAGAAAATCGCAACAATTTCTCGCAACTTTCACTTCCTCCCGCAATGTAATCGCAACAAAAACCTAAAAAACACCACAACTTTCATCGCAATTTTTTGGAAACCCCCCCGCAACATCAGACATTTTAGCCTGCAGCAATCACAAAAAAGGCCTGCGAAATCCTGGGGGGACTGTTAAATACATAAATGAGAACAACACAGAGCACCATAATATAATATCAACAAATAATAATATATTGGAAAACTTGGCAACTTGGTGTATGAGTATTGAAAGCAAATATACTTACTATCATGACTATAGCACCCAAAATATGTCCAACATGTTTTCTGTATTTAACCATTTATGAGAGAGAAAGCATTAGGAGCTTCATATTGACTAGGAATGAACTTGAAAAAAATTAATTATTCCATAAAAATCGTATCGCAGCCAAGGCCTACCCTGCTCCCACATTTGCTTATAAGTCCTTTGTCGTTTCTCCTCTTCAGACCGAGGTCGCTTTGTCCCCGTCTCTGGCGGTTTCTGTACACCTTTCAGAAAATTCCACATCGCAACGTAGCTTCGGCAGATGTAGATGTAAACAACAAAAAAAACCACACGTGTTTAAATGGGTGATAATGTGGCCGCATCTATTGAATTTGATAACATGATGTGGCAGCAGGGGCGTGGCCAAGCGTCGGTCTGTGAATGGAGGGCGGACTCAGGGTAGGTAAGTGGTGGAATCATTGCACCTGATGGGGATTAACCTGTGTTTGTGTGTCTTCCCCAGTGACCGCGCCCTTTAAAAGGAGAGGAGAGCAGAGAAAGGGAACGCTCTCTCCCCAACCAGAACGTACGTGTGTGTGTGCGTGCGTGCAGGTGGGCGGGCAGCTGGGAAGTAATAAAAGGCTGAAAAGCTAGCAACAAATAGTTCATTGAGAACTCAGTTCTGGCCTGCAGTGCTTCTGTGCTCCACCCACCTGGTCCAATACTACATGTGATTACCGCGATATTCAACGAGATGCGTTATATGCATGCGCAGTAGTGAAAAAAACGACAGCCTGACTTGTACACGATATGATTCGGAATTCTTCGTTTTTTTCCTTCCTGCCGATAAACACATCGATTAACACAGACACGGCACGCGCTTAATATGTGGCGGCTTTAGTTGATGGTGTGTCTGAATCTTCGCTTCATATATATTTTTTATTTTCAACTAGCCAGCCGGGCTGGCTAGTGACAGGAATTACCCACCAAATGACAAATTAAGTTGCCTTGGGTGACTGGACCACGAATTTCGAGCCCTGTATACACACACACACACACACACCGTATATAAACAACAGACATGACACTCTAATCTCATTATGGAGAGATTGATGATAATGATGACACAGCTGGATACAGCATTGCTTGTTGCCATGCAACACACAGACTGACTGACAACCTGTAGTAAGTGTACTAACTGTATAATAATGGTTTCATTGTAATGAACTATTGCTAGAATTTGGATTTAATGTGCTGAACAAAGACAAATGGAGTGATACAATGAAATGTTCTAGTGCTGTTATACTAAATATTGGTACTCTTTGAACACCACATGTCCAGTCAAATTAGTGGGCCAGAATTCAACCTTATAGGAACACTGTGTAGTGTAACGTTATACCTTTTCTTAATAATTGCATTTTTATTTTGAAAACTGTTTTAAAAATGAATACCACTCCTCAAATTAGTATTGAATGAAGATAGTAACAACACTTCCTCATGTAATGCCAAATTTCAGAAGGGTTAAAATCTTCAGAGTTGATCGTTACAAACAAACAAACAAACAAACAAACAAACAAACAAACAAACAAACAAAAATGCCCATTTGTTTTCCTGCAACCAATTCTGTGTTGATTTGGGTGTATATTTTGGGTTATTATCTTACTGAGTGCAATATGACCAACTCCTAACCTCCTGGCAGAGGAGACCAGGTTTTGAACTAAAATATCTTGGCACTGAATAAAATTCAACAATCATGATTCATTATTCACAAGGACTCACTTGGACTCATTTGAGGACAACACACAGTTCTATTTGTGGTGTCAATGATGCTTAGTAATGTTTAGGTGCTGCATTTTGTGAGCTGCTTTCATGTACCAGCATAAAGCAGCATTTAGCACTTATAATCTAGCCTGTGTGCATGTGTGCCTTTTGTGAAAATGGACAGGATTTGCTTAGATATTGAATTTAAAAACAGCGAGCCTCTTCAGCCAACTTCATACTGTACTACACAGCACTGAGTATCCATCCATCACCACTTATCCTGTGCAGGGTCACAGGCAAGCTGGAGCCTATGCCAGCTGACTATGGGCAGGGTACAACCTGGATAAATCGCCAGATCACTGCAGGGCTGACACATAGAGACAAACAACCATTCACACTCACACCTACGGTCAATTTAGAGTCACCAGTTAACCGAACCTGCATGTCTTTGGACTGTGGGGGAAACCGGAGCACCCAGAGGAAACCCACACGGACACGGGGAGAACATGCAAACTCCACACAGAAAGGACCCCATTGGCCACTGGGCTTGAACCCAGCACCTTCTTGCTGTGAGGTGATAGTGCTAACCACTACACCACCGTGCTGCCAGCACCGAATATACACTACTTATATGGAAACATATGGTTACATTTCCAGTTAATTTTGCATCCTGTAATTGTAATTCAGGTTTGAACACATTTGCTGCAATTATTACATGGATATGTTTATGTAAATGTAGTTGAGGAAGAAAGACATGATTGTGTGATCAACACACTGCACTTCATCTGTTCTCAAGACTAAAGTTTTCCAGAGGCCAGACTTTACCTGTTCTGGGAAGAGGAAGAGAAAGTGAATATTTGATTTAACATTGATTAACGTGCACTGATTAGGCCACATAAATGATTTAAAAAAGAATATGCAATGCAATTCTGCATTTCTGATTGACAGCTATGAAGACAAGAAAAACATTATAATGAGGATTTCTTAAATATTTCTGTATGAATGATTAAACCATGATTAATAAGTGTCAAAGGCTCTGCATCTGATGCATTAGATTTTCTCTGTACTTCCCTGGACACATCAGATACAGATACATTAAAAAATGTATGCAGTGATTTGTGGAAATGATGTTAAATTAATTGTATTCAACATGATTGATTTTACTTTTCACCTTATGTTTAGTCATAATATATAGGTTTAGGCACTGCCTAAAAGCAGAGCTCCCATCTGTTCCTGGGTTGTAGAATTTTCTTATATCATAGCGAGTCTCTTTTGTTTTATTTCTTTACTGGCTAGCACTGGCCACTAGGTGGTGTGTATGGGTTTTCTAGAGCATTTTGGCAATTTCCTAAACACACGATCAGGAAAAACCGAGCTATACGCCAGACATCGTTTTTAACCTCTAGCGACGAAGCTTTCACGTAATATAAATAATTCTCACTCTTTTCTGGTCAGTCCAAAAAATGGACTCTTCAGTTCATCCGCCATCTTTAGAATCCCAACCTGCATTACTGGCGGTCTGCGGTTTTTAACACGCTGTTTGGTTGTTGTCATGGAAACTTCATATAAAGCATTTGGTTGTCAAATTCAATAAAATTGATACTAAGAATAAATATTTTGTCTAACATACTGGCTGACTGTTTAAAATTCGTTACTCGTATTATCCTGGTTCACAAAAGACAATGAAAACATAAAAAAAAACACAGCAATTTTAAAGAAAAAGGTCTTAACTGATTTCTATCAATGCAATAAGCTAGAAGTAACTAAGTTTACGGAAAATAAAATTAAAATATTTCATGTTTATTATACTTTTCAGGTTATTAACCTGCTTGAAATCTTTTTACGCAGTTTTCACGGCATTGACCTTTCGGTCCTCTTGAGGGAACTATAGTTTCGCCCGACATTTTCAATGCGCGCAGTAACTGAAGAAGGTTTGAGTTAACTTTAATATGACGGAAAATTTTGATGACAAGAAACTGCTTACCTGAAACTCCATTAAACTTGTTTTTATGTTCCAAAGTTCTTTCACTTTTGGGTTCATCTGTGTCCTCTTCCTCGGTATGCTGAAATCTTCGTTTGATATCTCGTTTTCTTTCTCTCTCTGCTTGTCTCTTTTCCTCGCTTAAATTTCTCCGTCTTTCTCTTTCACTTTCCCGTCTTCTAAGCTTTTCTTCTTCTGTTAAAATTCGTTTTCTTTTTCCTTTGTTCTCCTCTGTCATCATTTCCAGATGTATAATTCCATATATTTTTAAACTGGAAGTTATTATTTATTTCAGCCCGCGCGAGCGGAGCACCATACCTAAGAAAAAATGGTAAACCCATCGAGTCAACTAACCGGCCACTTGCTCCCGGCCGTTCGAAATTTACAAACGCTGACAAAATTGGTTGTTTTTTGCAGACTCTTTGCAATGATTTGCTAGCTTTGAATTCCCTGGTCTTAACTTGGACCAACACAGAACGACTATTCTCGATCCTTTTCGTTTGCAAACTTTTCGAAAGCAAAACTGGGCTTTCTGTGGTGGTACACGGACACACCACAAAAAATCGACTCGATGGGTTTACCATTTTTTCTTAGGTATGGTGCTCTGCTCGCATGGGCCGACTGGTAATTACTAACACTGACCACTAGGCGGTGTGTATGACTGGTGGTACACGTACACGTACAAACCACAAAAAATCGACTCGATGGGCTTACCATTTTTTCTTAGGTATGGTGCTCCGCTGGGAGCTCCGCGATAAGTTGTTCTCTGATCTATAATGTTGTGTAACTAAAAGGCCTTCACACAGCCTGTGATGAGAAATATCCATTAGTATGAATAATATTGTTTGAAAGGACACAGATCTGCTTACACCTGCTTTTTGAAAGAGACATATGCATCTGAATTTAATGTTAAGATCATTTCCCCTGTAGTTCATATGAAATACTGAACAATAAAAATGTATACAGTATAGTAATTTGTGTAAATGTGGAGATAATAATGAAAATAGTAATTGATCTGCCAGGCTGTTCGATACTCTGTACAGTACTATTGAATGGAAGGTGCATACAGTGCCTTGTAAAAGTATTCATCCCCCTTGGTGTTTGTCCTGTTTTGTCGCATTACAAGCTGGAATTAAAATTGATTTTTGGAGGGTTAGCACCATTTGATTTATACAACATGCCTACCACTTTAAAGGTGCACATTGTTGTTTTACTGTGACACAAACAATAATTAAGATGAAAAAACAGAAATATGGAGTGTGCATAGGTATTCACCCCCTTTCATATGAAACCCCTAAATAAGAGCTGGTCCAACCAAGTCACATAATTAGTTGACTAAGATCCACCTGTGTGCAATTAAAGTGTCACATGATATCTGTATAAAATCAACCTGTTCTGGAAGGACCTCGACTCTGCAACACTACTAAGCAAGCAATATGAAAACCAAGGAGCACTCCAAACAAGTCAGAGACAAAGTTGTGGAGAAGTATAGATCAAGATTTGGTCATAAAAAATATCCCAAACTTTGAATATCCCAGGGAGCGCCATTAAATCCATGATAACAAAATGGAAAGAATATGGCACCACTAAAAACCCGACAAGAGAAGGCCACCCACCAAAACTCACAGACCAGGCAAGGAGGGCATTAATCAGAGATGCAACAAAGACACCAAAGATAACACTGAAGGAGCTGCAAAGATCCACAGCGGAGATGGGAGTATCTGTCCATAGGACCACTTTAAGCCATACACTCCACAGAGTGGAGCTTTATGGAAGAGTGGCCAGAAAAAAGTAATTGCTTAAAAAATCATGTTTGGAGTTTGCCCAACAGCATGTGGCAGACTCCCCAAACACACGGAAGAAGATTCTCTGGTCAAATGAGACTAAAATTGATCTTTTTGGTCATCATAGGAAATGGATGTGTGACGCAAACCCATCACCCTGAGAACACCAATGAAGCATGGTGGTGGCAGCATCATGCTGTGGGGATATTTTTCATCTGCAGAGACAAGAAAGCTGGTCAGGACTGAAGAAAAGATGGATAGCACTAAATACAGGACAATTCTGGAGGAAAACCTGTTTGAGTCAGCCAGAGGTTTGAGACTGGGACAAAGGTTCACGGTCTAGCAGGACAATGACCCTAAACATACTGCTAAAGCGACACTGGAGTGGTTTAAAGGGAAACATTTAAATATCTTGGAAGGGCCTAATCAAAGCCCAGACCTTAATCCAATTGAGAATCTGTGGCATAACTTGAAGCTTGCTGTACACCAACGCAACCCATCTAACTTGAAGGAGTTGGAGCAGTTTTGCCTTGAGGAATGTGCAAAAATCCCAGTGGCTAGATGTGCTAAGCTAATTTAGACATACCCCAAAAGACTTGCAGCTGTAATTGTAGCAAAAGGTGGCTCTATAAAGTATTGATTTTGGGGGGTGAATACCTATGCACACTCCAGATTTCTGTTTTTTCGTCTTAATTATTGCTTGTGTCACAATAAAAAAAAACAATGTGCACCTTTAAAGAGGTAGGCATGTTGTGTAAATCAAATGGTGCTAACCCTCCAAAAATCCATTTTAATTCCAGCTTGTAATGCGACAAAACAGGAAAAACAAAGGGGGATGAATACTTTTGCAAGACACTGTACATGGCTCTCAGACAGATGATGAGCAATATCCATTAATGTGACTAATATTATGTGAAAGATCACTTCATCTGCTTTCTACAGAGCCTTGCTGGTGACATGCCTACTTAAAATAAATAAATAAATAAATAAATAAAGCAAGCAAGCAAGCATGACCATGACTTATTAACATCTGGGAGCAATATCCTAATGAGTGAAAATGAGAGCATTAAATTGAGGGAATGAGCAAATTAAATCAGCCACATATTAATAAGGTGTGATCAATGTGTTTTTCCAATAAATGTACACGAGTGGACAGTATGGCACCTTTGCCTCCCATTGTGTGGTTTTTGACAGCATCTTTGACTGAATTTGCACAGTATGTGAAAAGTCTATGCAGTAGACTATGACTATATATATACACATACACACAGTGCTCAGCGTAAATGAGTACACCCCATTTGAAAAGTAACATTTTAAACAATATCTCAGTGAACACAAACAATTTCCAAAATGTTGACAAGACAAAATTTAATATAACATCTGTTTAACTTATAACGGGAAAAAGTAAGGTTAATAATATAACTTAGATTACACATTTTTTCAGTTTTACTCAAATTAGGGTGGTGCAAAAATGAGTACACCCCACAACAAAAACTACTACATCTAGTACTTTGTATGGCCTCCATGATTTTTAATGACAACACCAAGTCTTCTAGGCATGGAATGAACAAGTTGGCGACATTTTGCAACATCAATCTTTTTCCATTCTTCAACAATGACCTCTTTTAGTGACTGGATGCTGGATGGAGAGTGATGCTCAACTTGTCTCTTCAGAATTCCCCATAGGTGTTCGATTGGGTTCAGATCAGGAGTCATCCTTGGCCACTGAATCACTTTCACCCTGTTCTTCTTCAGAAATCCAACAGTGGCCTTAGATGTGTGTTTAGTCATGTTGGAAAAGTGCACAACGACCAAGGGTACGGAGTGATGGTAGCATCTTCTCTTTCAGTATAGAGCAATATGTCTGTGAATTCATGATGCCATCAATGAAATGCAGCTCCCTGACACCAGCAGCACTCATGCAGCCCCACATAAGGACACTGCCACCACCATGTTTCACTGTAGGCACCATGCATTTTTCTTTGTATTCCTCACCTTTGCGACGCCATACAGTTTTGAAGCCATCAGCTCCAAAAACATTTATCTTGGTCTCATCACTCCAGAGTATAGAGTCCCAGTTGTCTTCATCTTTGTTAGCATAGGCCCTGGCAAACTCTAGGCGGGCTTTTTTGTGCCTGGGCTTTAGGAGAGGCCTCTTTCGTGGACAGCATCCATGCATGCCATTCCTCTGCAGTGTACGCCGTATTGTGTCACGGGAAATAGTCACCCCAGTTTGGCTTTCTACTTCTTTAGATAACTGCAGTGAACTTGCATGCCAATTTTCTTCAACCCTTCTCATCAGAAGACGCTCCTGTCGAGGTGTTAACTTCCGTGGATGACCTGGATGTCTCTGTGAGATGGTTGCAGTTCCATCTTTCTTAAATTTTTGTACCACTTTTTCTACAGTATTCTGACTGATAAGTAAAGCTTTGCTGATCTTCTTGTAGCCTTCACCTTTGTGGTGTAAAGAAATTATTTTCTTTGGGGAATTCTGAAGAGACAAGTTGAGCATCACTCTCCATCCAGTATCCAGTCACTAAAAGAGGTCATTGTTGAAGAATGGAAAAAGATTGATTTTGCAAAATGTCGCCAACTTGTTCATTCCATGCCTAGAAGACTTGGTGCTGTCATTAAAAATCATGGAGGCCATACAAAGTACTAGATGTAGTAGTTTTTGTTGTGGGGTGTACTCATTTTTGCACCACCCTAATTTGAGTAAAACTGAAAAAAATGTGTAATCTAAGTTTATATTATTAACCTTACTTTCACGTTATGTTAAACAGATGTTATATTAAACTTTGTCTTGTCAACATTTTAGAAATTCTTTGTGTTCATTGAGATATTGTTTAAAATGTTACTTTTCAAAGGGGGTGTACTCATTTACGCTGAGCACTGTATATACGACAAGTGTTTTTCATATGAACTACATTCTGGACATCAAGAATGGCAACCGTGATATATTTAAATAATATTGGCTGGCATTGAGTGGTATATCAAATATATTCCATTCAGCTAGCATGATACTGAATACATCTGATATACCATAGAAAAAAGCCAGCCAATAATAATATCATCATCATCATTATTATTATACATACACACTCTCCTTTCCAGTGTTTCGATGTCCGTAAATAGAGGGGAAACGTCAGGGCCTTCTAGGGCTTCAGAGAAGGCCCAAACATATCAGTATTCTCGAAGGCCAACGTGAGCTTAACCGCAAGTCAGCACCGTCAGCACAGCAGTACAGTCACCTTCCAGCCAGTGTAGCGTTCATCAGTAGTGTTAGCGAATGCTAATAAAGCGGTCAAGCTAGTGCTATCAAGTGCAATTAGAACAGGCTAACAACCGAGAAACTAAGATTTTTGTCTCCAGACTCTTTTTCCACATACCGTATGCTCGCCACAGTATTTTTCACTCACACTTAAGTATATATTTCCCTATATAATTTACTTAGTTACTTTTAAAATCATTATCGACAACTCCACACAATGGAGCTACCTAGCACCCTGTTGCTAATCCCTTGCAAAATCCTTTGCCCTGTTGCTTTTTTTGGTGTGTCTGTCTAAGTTTTGGCTGAGCTGAAGTCCCAGCTCTCATAGTAATGGTTTGCCACTGCTTGTAAATATGCGTGAAGAATATCTCATGAAGTTTTGGGAGCTTTTTGGGGGTTCAATGCATCTTTCTCTTTCCCAGCGAACAAAGAAATGCTTCTGCACATGTGCAGCAGAAAACTCTCTCATTGAATATTTGCATCAGCACCGATGTGTGACGTTATGTTGTCTTGAAAACCATGCAATATTGTAAACCATATTCAATGCTCATTCTCCATTGAGTAGAGTGACGTAATACACGTAGGATAAGCGATATGCTGACAATATTGCATGCTATCAAACCAAATAAATAAAACCCACGAGAAGGGAATAGAATACATGTTTTTATTCCATATGTATTATTATACATATATAATATGTATAATAATTCTCAGTATGTCACTCATATGGATATTGCTGAATTGTTTTGAAAAATTTGAATACTTTTTGTTTGTGAATGTGTCTATATAATAAAAAAAGAACATCCCACATTGGCTTGAAATTATGAAGTTTATCTTATGTTGAAAAACTCGCATTTTTCATCTGAAATACATCATGGAGCTGAGTGATATATTTCCCGATATTTCACTTTGATGACCAGAGGTGGACAGTAACAAAGTACATTTACTTGAGTACTGTACTTAACCTCCTAAGGCCCAAGCTGTTTTTTAAATGCATTTTTTATTTCTCTTTGCTATTTGGGCTTATTAGAACCTGATTAGAATAAAAACTAAGCATCATCTTTTGATAATATGTACTTTTAGAGAAAAAGTATGTCCACATATGTGGATTCTTGTTCCGAATTTCCATAAAGTGCTGTCCACGCATGTGACCGCTAAGCCCTAGGAGGTTTTAAGTACACTTTTTGAGTATCTGTACTTTACTTGAATATTTTTTTTTTGGCAACTTATGATTAACTTCACTACATTTGAAAGACAAATGCCGGACTTTTTACTCCACTGCATTTCTATCAAGGTCTTTGTTACTCGTTACTATGAAGCAGAATTGAAAGTGGATGGGGTTTTTTCTTTTCGAAAATGTGATTTTTTTTTTTTCATAGGTGACACTGAGACAACCTATCAGTAATCACTAGGGTCACGTCATGTCCATAGACTGTATAAAATCAAGATCAATGATTTCTCCGCAGCATTATTTAACATGATCAGTTGATGGCAGAATGGAAGGAGTCAGTTCTTCTGGGGAATGCACACACCCGGGGCCATACCTAGAACCCATGTTTTCTGAAAGGAATAAAGAGTCATTTTGTTTTAAATGTTTGCTTTGTTTGCCTAAAACAAACCACATCACAGCCTACAAAAACTTGCTGTCCAACCTGTGGAAGCATATTGAGGTATGTAAACATTTTATTCAAAGAGAAAGCTTGTAATGAAGTTGTCCGTGCTTTAGAGCTAGCGATAATGTTGCAATAAAAGTCTGGTTAGTCAAATGACTTTCTATGGATTTGCCCACCAAGTTGCCATCGCCTTGTCCACAGCTAACGATAACACATAGCCAATTAACTTGGACGCTGTTAGTTAGCACATAAAAATGAAATTACGCTAACATGAATAACTCACCTGAAGTCCTTTCAGAAATGTTTTTGCATAATCTTGCCAAATAAACAAAATGTAGAAAACTTTCTTTTCTAGTAACGTTATCTACCCAATATGATTTAGAGTTTGAAAAGAGTTTGCTAGCATGTCGGGTGGAGCTTCACTGACTAGCTAGCTTAACATTAAACCACCATGATTCCACAGGCAGATTCATGTGTGCACAAATACATACAATTACACGTGCACATGCGCGCGCACACAAACACACACACACACACACACACACACACACACACACACACACGAGACCTGTGAGATGGACCGTATTGTACTGGTCAGTCACAACAAATTGCTGGAATTTTTTGTTTTGATGTCAGATGATGGTCTTGCTTTTTTTTTTGTCTTGCTTAAAGCAGTGTTGCTGTTGGGCAGGCTATTAAGCTAGAGGTGTGGACCTGTGTTTTAAGCAGGTTGGATCATTTTTATTTTCTGAGCAAGCTGCATTTACAGCTTAATGATTAACATACACATGCATGTGTGCACACACTGCCAGAGCCGTGTCAGAACATTACCATGCTGCTTTGTGGGGCTGGGGAGAAGTGTTACAAAAAAAAATAAAAATAAAAATAATAAAAATGACAATGGCACTTTTTCTGTTCAGTTGTGTTTCATTTTGTAGCATTCTACCAGGCATTTATTCTACAGTTTCTACAAGCTAGTCAGTGAATCCAGTTGGTTGCTTCAGAGGCATTAGGTTTTATAAGCACTGTGGCAATAATACACAATTGACAGAAAATGTACTTTTAATACTTAAGTATTTTTAAAAGCAAGTATTTCAGTAATTTAACTTGAGTAAAAATTTGACTGTCCAACTTTCACTTGTCTTGGAGTAACATTTGAGCAGTGGGATCTGTACTTTGACTTAAATAATGAAGTTGGGTACTTTGTCCACCTCTGCTGACAACGTCACTCCCACTGTTTTCCCACTGACTTGATGCAAACTAGCACTTTTGTTTGAAAATACAGCCCATTGATGTCCTAACAGGGTGCTTAAAGTGCTGATGACACGTTTTTGACATCTTTGGCGATGTTTTATAACATAAAAAGTAATTCCCGATGATCCATATATTAATTCACGAAGGCGCCTATTTACAAGTTATGATAAAAAACGCGGCTATTTGGGCAAATTTGACAGGGCTGCAGCACCCAGGAGACGAAAGAGGAGGAGCAGCTATATGACATCAGCGAAAGAACCTTCCTCCTAACTTACCAGTTTGTTGTTGATGCGGCAGGTGTTCAGTTTATCATTATTAGTATTTTTATTATATATATATATATATATATATATATATATATATATATATATATATATATACATATATATATATATAATCAGGGCTTTGAACCGGTTCAAGGAACGAAAACGAAAACCGGGAACTTTTTCTATTTCACATGGAACAGAAACGAAACCAGAAACTTTATTATTTTTTATGTTCCGGAACAGAAACGCTTATTAAAAATAATGGTAACCGGTTAATACCGGTTTTTATTTAGTTCCTCAAAGTTTCTGTAGCCTACAAATAGCCATTCTTCTCCTGCGCCAGTTTCTATGACCCGCTGGGGTTCACTTCCTGTGTGACGTTCGCTGATTGAATGGAGAGAGCGGGAAGGTGGACTACTATCACGTCTCCATTACTGAGTGTCTGAGCAAAGAAGAGCCTGAACGATGCAACCTCCCTATTGGCTGTTTGTAAAAATGTATCAATTGTTGCCCTTCCCACGGGAATCATCGCGGGCTCGAGAGACGAGACCTGACGAGTTAGTTCGTTGGTAGCAGAACAAAATGCCTGGACACAAATCGGGTTTTAGAAAAGGAAAGAAAATAAACGGAGGGTTGAAAATACAAAAAAGGAGGCAGAAGATGCAAAACGAGTTTTAAGGTAGGACAAATGGTTACTTTTCTGAGGCAGCCCGCCGTGGCTGCAGGCTTTCAGTTGTCTCATTGAATGGTTACTTTTCTGAGGCAGCCCGCTGTGGCTGCCTGCAGGCTTATTTATTATAGCCCATTTAGTTAAAATAGTTGATATAAAATGTTTATAGTTATGTGATGGTTGTCCTGATTTAGACTTTTTTTGGGGGGGGGGGTTGCGCGATGTTGCACCCGGGTCCAGATTAGGGCAGAACCGGCCCTGGCTACATTTCAGGTGTAGTTTGTTTTATGTATGTATGTACTTGCATAGATGTGTACTTGGTCTTCCAATATGGCGCCTAACAAAATCTCGCGGCGCGGTGACGTCATGCGGTAGCCCTCTATAGGGCCTGACTAGCCTTTGGTAACACACTAAACGAATTCTCTTTCATTTTTGGCACTTTTTCTGTTTGTGTAGATGGGAAGACATACTGAGAATCCAAATCGCCAACATTTGAAATAATAATTGTTTTGAATTATTTCTTGTCTTATTTAATGAAGGTTGTAATAGAATTAGCCTACATTTGGCTTAAGCTGGATGAGACAGAGACATAATTTTATAGCCATTTGTTAAACAGCTGACAGGGAACATAATTAACCGTTCCGGGAACGAAATTTTTTTTGTTCTAACCGGTTCGGGAACGTCTATTTAATGGTGGAACCCAAAACCGGAAACGTTAAAATTCCGTTTCTGTTCGGAATGAACCAATAGGAAAAAAATTCTGGTTCAAAGCCCTGATATATATATATATATATATATATATATATATAGTTATTATGCCTTCGCGTTCTGTTGCCGGCTTTTGCTCCAAAACCCACAAGGATGGGGTAAGTTTATTCAAGTTTCCCAGAGATCCCGAGCTGCATGTGAAGTGGGTGAAGCAAGTCAGGCGCACTCGTGACAAGTGGGAGCCCTCACCAACATCCATCCTGTGCTCTGAACACTTCGATTTGGATTGTTTTGACACCCTTCCCAGCTTAAAAGAATCTCTTGGGTGTTCAGTTCAGCACAAACGTGTGTTACTACCATCAGCAATGCCTACACAGTGTTGCCAGATTGGGAGGTTTCCCGCCCAGTTGGGCGGTTTCAAGTGCATTTTGGTGGGTTTTGAACATATTTTGGGCTGGAAAACGTCAGCAGTATCTGTTGCCAGATACTGCTGAAGTTTTCCAGCCCAAAATATGCTCAAAACCCACCAAAATGCACTTGAAACCGCCCAACTGGGCGGGAAACCTCCCAATCTGGCAACACTGCCAGTATTCCGGAGGGGGTCTACTAGTAGCTATGCCGGATCCAAAGACAGTCCTCCTCTCAGAACATGTGTTGTGAAACGACATAAGATAAAGGTACGTAGAGCTATAGATTCTACATGATAATCATAAATGTAATCATAAAGTCGGCGTGATATCAGTCATGTATTTGTTTGTGAAAGCTTGCGGCTTTCATGTAACTGCCGCCTAGCAATGAGAGGCAAAGGGTAAAGAGGGTAGGCTATCATAGATTCTATTCGGAAGAGATCAACACAATTCTAGACTCCCAGAAGAGGAAGAGCTAGCACTAGAGAGTTCACCGGCGTTTTCATGCGCCATTTCCATTGAGTAGAACCAGAGTAGAACAGCCAGTGAACCGCAGCGTGTTCTTCCGCTGACGTCACAACATGGCCGCGAGCCACGGACCCAGTTTTCTTGCGCTGTGCAATTAAAAGTTGGATATTCGCGTAACAACAGCTTCTTTTCACGTAATTATAACAGAAATCTAACATGTTTGCCATGTTGTATAGTTTATTTAAGAAATTGCATAGAGTCATGTTCGTGTCATCAGCCCTTTAAGTTTGCACAATTTAGAATTGTAGAATTTTTTATTCATTTAATTTGTTAATTCTTCAGAGATGACTTAACTTTTAATAGCAAAAAAGAAACTAAAAATAATTTCTTGTTTATTGTCCATGCACTACACTTTGAACAGGGTGCGGAAGAGTTTTTGCCCATTATATGGAGATATGTATTGAATTTGTGTGGTCATTTTACTTTGTGACACTTTATGTGAATAATGATAACAATAATAACAATAATGAAAAAGATACAATAGTTCTATAGTGAGAATAGTGAGAATAGTACAAAAAAACTTTTTGACCTGGGACTTAAGTCAAGTCAAGTCAACTTTATTGTCAAATATGCTATACATGCTTGACGTACAGCACAGATGAAATTTCAGTCCTCTCTGACCCACAGTGCAAACAGGCAATGCAATAAATAAAAAATAGAATAATTGAAATAAGAATAATTGAAATAAACAATACAAACAGTATAAACACTCTAGATAAGAACTAGACATAGACTAAACACTCATACACACACACACACACACACACACACACACACACACACACACACACACAATTGGAGCAAATAAACAGTCAAGGGCACTTGAGGTATAGCAGGTAAACATGAAATAAGCAGTATAAACAATAAACTTATAGCTGTTAAGGTGAGGTAGTGCGGAATAGTGCAAATGAGCGAGGTAAAGTGAAATGTGCAGTCCCTGAGTTCAGTGTGTTAATGAATGAGAGTGTGTGTGTGTGTGTGTGTGTGTGTGTGTGTGTGTGTGTGTGTGTGTGTGTGTGTTGGGGGGGGAACTGTAAGGGTGACATGTCAGATGCTGAAGGG